>NW_028279519.1:0-52663 GCF_059751315.1 Micrasema longulum | reverse complement strand
TATAAGCCCTGTAAATGCCTTGACTTCCATTTTCCCTTAAAAAAAAAAAAAGAAAAAGTTAAAAATAATATTAACGTTTAAAAATAATAAAAAAACACATAACAGAACAACAAAGAAACCATATAAAGTTATGCACCTTTTTAACTTAATATAACACACCCTTTTTTAAGCCAACACCTTTTCTTAGACAAACAAAATAAATATTAAAAAATAGAGGAAATGGTAGATTTTCGTGTTTTTTTATTTATAAATCGTATAAAATAAAGTATTTTACGAAGTACAATGCATTTGAATAACATTCCCAAGAGTTACTACAACTCAACTCGGGATGTGAAAAATATCAACATTTAAAAGTAATAAAAACACATTCAGAACAAAAAAAAACAAAGCAAGTTTAACACCTTTAGAACTTAGTATAACACACCTATACATTAGCCAAAAATTAGAACCAAAGGAGATAAGGTCATTAACATCACATGCCACGCAGACGATTAAGCTATAGTGACAGTGATGATTATAACATGTCTATCTCAGTTAGTAAAACATCTGGATTTATCCACAAAGGCACATTTACAATTTTAAAGTTTATTGTGTATCATGATTTTATTAAAGATAAAAAAAAAATAATCGTGCAATTTACGTTTTTATTTTACAGCTTTTGATGTTTGGTACAAACGCTTATCTCGCCCCAATAGAAAATTCATTTGCATATTTATTGCAAAACTGCATTCGCAGATACGAGACCTAAAATGGTGTTTGGCAAACTGCAATAGTATTCATAATATTACCATTTATCGCCTGCAACTCTACAGTTGGTAATATTAGACGTAATACTGTATTACAAATGGGAAAATTTAAAGATATTTCCAGAAAAATAAAGAACCTTTTTTAAAAATAGTTTGATATTATTATTTTGAAAATTACTTATTTTCTCAGTTTTTTGCAGCAGAGAGAGAAAACATAGTTGATAAGGCAATAAAAAGCCTTTTCATTTAAAGGGCTAATGACCTGCCATTGGCTAGTTCAAGTGGCCATTTAAAACACTATTTCAAATTTACCATTCTGTCATTTTTCAAACATCCACATAAAGGTATATATTTTAATATTTGCATATGCAGAATGGTGAATGTTACACAGTGTGTATAGTGGCCACTTAAGCCAGCCAATGGTAGGTCATAAGTCTGGTAAATACCTAGACTTTTATATTACATTCTCAAAAATGTTTCCCCTCTCTGTTGCAATAATTAAAAAAAAAAGTAAAATGTTTCATTTAACCAGAAGCGTCACAATACCTTCATGTAATAGATGTATAAAATCATTATATTTGGTTTACCAATACAATGCTCTACGCACCACTTGGTGCCGATAAAAAAACTACAAACATGATGAAATTGTTAAGCGTCTTTAAATTCATTTTTGACCGAATGGTCATTAGTGAATAAGCCAATTTTTATTTTCTTTACTTCAATACTCACAATAAAAATAACTGCATTTTTTACTATATGTTTTATTTATATATAAAACTGATTTTTAGGTCAACGAATTAATGTTCGAATAGAATTTAAAAGGAATATTCTTTTAAGGAAAGAATAGAATATGTTTTCTCTTTCTAAAGGGTCCTTGTTTTATTTTCATCAGCAAAAGAAAGAGAAAATACAAACAAAGAACAAAAGGATGCAAACTTTGAATATAGTATTAAGATAAAAGGCTTTTTAAGGGTGTAGGAGTGCCTTGAACCCAAAACAAAAGCATTAGAATATGTTTTTAGTAGTGAGCAATTTGGGAATATATGTTAAAATTCTTAATTGCAAAAAAAATCAACATAGTAGGGTTTGAACTCGATTTTGTTTTTTTTACTGAACTCGAGTTTCCATTTTTAATATCCAGGTAAAAAATACAGTAGAATGCACAGTCTCATTTTTTTCATCCAAATGTATTCCTGTATTTTCTTCATGGATTGTGTTGAATACACACTAAAGATTGGTAAATTATTTGTATGAGCCAAGATCAACTAGCAGGCAAATTCTGTGACAATTTTGTTTCGAAATTTCGTTCGTTCGTCATACATCTCACTCTAACGCATTCAAAATCATATTTCACTCTCGTTCTGTTTCATACAATACGAATGAATTCACGAAACGAACTAGTTATATAATAAGCTGCTGTCTTCGAATGTAAAGTATACAAATAATAATAACCTTTTACGTAACTTAAATAAAACCAGTGGAAAAAATAGCATGATATCGAAAAATAACAAAAACATTGTAAAAACAAAAGTACACAATTGTAAACACCATATATATAAAATAAAAATATTAACAGATATGAATATTTGTATTTATAAAATAAAGGTAAATTAAAGAAAATAGCAGCTTCAAAAAGAGGAAGAGAAGAAAAATAACAATTCAGTGATTTAAAAGGAAAGTTTAAAAGTGTACTGTACAATATGGTATTGTAGGATGGGGTGGTGCATTTGCCAATATATTAAACACTCTTAAAATAGTACAAAGATAAATTATAAAAGTAATTTTAAAGAAACCTTCAACATTCAATACAGAAAGTCTGTATAAAATATTTAAGGTTTATACAGTAAACACTCTTTATAAAATTAATTCTATTATGCAAGAAGAAAAATAAAAATAAAAAAAAATTGAGAAGAATAAGTCACTCAGATACCAACATAATATTAAAACCCTTGAATTCCATACAAGTCATGGTCAAAATAGCTTTATCTTCAACGGTATAAAAAATTATAATAATCTTCCCAGTGAACTAAAAACTATTAAAAATAGTATATCAATAAATAAATTTAAAGTTAATCTAAAGAATTTTTTTGAACTCATCTATAAAAAACATTAAATTTTAATTAGTATGATTGTATTATTGTTTTATGTTTTTTCTTTATATATCCACTGTTTTTTGTTTTTTTTTTCATGTACCTACTTGTATTTAAAATTATATAAACTCTTATGAATAAACAACTCAAACAGTGTAAGTCATTCTCCAAGCGCAAGAGTTAGTCTCTTTTTTTGGAGAGTTACAGTGATAACATTTTTTAAATGTGTAAAAGTAAATATATTTAGAATTTAAAAAAAAAACATGTACTTTTTATGAAATGTATGAATAAAAAAAATTTTAAAAAACATAATTGTGTACATAAATATTAAAACTAAACAAAAATAAATGTAAAATATAATAAATAACACAAAAGTAAAAAGTTAAAGCAAAATTAAACATCTAAGCCCTCCTTCAATTTTCAATTAATAATTATTTTTCAAAACACTGGACTTGATCATCAGCAACGTAGTATAAAATAAATCTAAATTGTCACTGTATTGATTTGCAAGTCAGTGCAAGAAAATAATTGGTGAATATTATGAATAATTAGTACCATGATGATGATTGTAATACAAAAGGTTAATTTAGTCTTGTTGGTCTATATAGAATACGAAAATTTATTAAAGTAAACAGTTTTGGGCGATCTCTTTTATTATTTAATCATTTATAAATAATCAAGAGGTCATTTACTGTCCTCCTGCCGTTATGTAGAATATTATTAATTATTTGTATAGGAGTTTAATCCCTTACCCAATTTTTTATGTCTATCGGTTTTGAGCTGTACCCGTCTACGTACACTTGTAACCCATTGTACTCATTTACCATAGTATATTTTTTTATAATGTAAATATTGCTTTTAAGGCCGCATTCGCCGATTGCTGTTAATATAAAAATCATAATTTATTTATTTAACTTTTTGTCAAAGATGTTATAAGTACATTGGCGGACTTATTGCCAAATGACAATTTCTTTTTATAATTCAAGTTACAGAACATATTACATTGAAAAAAAGATTGAAAAGCTAAAGATACATAAAAATAGAAATAAACGTAATAAATTACCTTAAATCAAAACTATTACTCAATGGGAAAAAGGAAAAAAGAGAGATGAGGAAAGGAGGAGAGATTGAGGAAGAGAAAGAAAATGTTTCTTCTTCCTGATTGATTGGGATCAAGAAAATTATTTGACAATAGATAATTATTTAGCTGATTATATACAACTCGTTCAATGACCTTTGTGGTATTTGATTATCTTTGAGGTAAAATATTTTTATAAAATAAAGATAGTGTTTGTATGCAACCAATCACTGACTTTTCTATATCTACCGGTTTCGAGACGTACCTGTGTCTTTAAAGGGGTCAACAAATCACGAAATAAGGTTTTAACGACTTTCGAAAATTTTGACCAGTAGTTTTATGTAACGTCATAAGATTTTTTGGTACATTTTTTTATTATAAAATAAATATTTGCTTTCTCATGATTAACTTAAAAATTTAATTTGGAGAACCAGCTGTAAATAACTAACTATTAGAAAATGGGAAACAAGTTGGGATAGATTGGGATTTGAACTCCGGTCCTTTGAGCCATGAGTCCGAGGCACTAGCCACGGGACCACAAAATTCAGCCATAGGGCGTTAAATATACAATAAGGTCTGCAGTGAATAGATCAATAACTATTATTTGTAATTTTTAAGTTAAATAATTTACTTCAAACACTAATGTGGCACGTTTTCCACTATATTAAAACGGTATAAATATTTCTGCGGTTAACCCTGCTATTGCCTGAGTAACAAATGTCCAATACTTGGGGCGAAACTCACCCTTAACCCTTTATGGCGGCGGAACTGTCGCTCGTCCTATATACATGGCGAGGGGTGTACCGTGAACGACATCCCGCGCGTCGAACGTGACGGGAATGGGCTAACGTCGCTTGTACCCCGTGTGGTTTATTTATATACTATAGAGACGTCACAGTTGACGTTTTATAAATTAAATATTTGTATCAATAAGTTTTTTTATTACTTTAGACACGATTACTTTGACAGCGTTCCCTGTTTGTAATAACTAATTAGAGTGTCTTTGAAAACAGCCAGTACAATGACATTTTTTTTATTTTTATAATGTATGTTAATATTAATGAAGTATTCTTAATTACAAACGTATCAAGAAAAAAATGTGTATAAAGTGTTTGGTTTTTATTTCCTTGATAAACCAGTTTTGATTTGTAAAATATTATTTTCTAAGCACAATCTTTATATTAACAAATTACAACAGGGATAAAGAACATTTAAGAGAAGGTAATAAAGAAGTCTAGGCATCTACAGGGCTTATGACCTGTCAATGGTTGGTTTAAGTGGCCACTTTACACACTGTGTAACATTCACCATTCTGCATATATTTCAATTGCTATATTTCTTCATCGAACAGGTGGATTTATCAACAATAGTTTGAGTTTGTTCAAATGTTTGAAGGCAAGAACTGGATTCAACTCTCTGGGGAGCTGTTTATATTACCATTTTACAACAGAGATGAAGAACATTTAAGAGAAGGTAATATAAAAGTCTAGGCATCTACAGGGCTTATGACCTGTCAATGGCTGGTTAAAGTAGCCACTTTACACACTGTGTAACATTCACCATTCTGCCCATATTTAAACATCTATATTCCTTCAATTCTTTCATCTGTTGATGTTTGTGAAGTTAAAAAGCTGAAACTTTTATTTATGCGGGTGAGATTCATCGAATTGAATTATTTCACCGACACACGAGACAATGTTAATATAAACATCTCCCCAGGGAGTTGAATCCAGTTCTTGTCTACAAAAATTCGGACAAACTCAAAATAATGTTGACAATCTTTACAGATATTATTAAGATATTTAAAATTTATGTTAAAACGTTTTGTTTTTAACCCTTAAATATTAGTTTTATAACCGATCTGTTTCAAAGCTACATAAGCTTTCTTATAAATTATAAAACACAATAATATTCATAACAATTATAAACTCACGTGTTATGTGAATTTTATGTTAACAAATGATTAATGGGCGTGAAAAATTAATGAAATAAAATATATATATATATTTGGACTTTTTATGAGTAGATTTCTAACTTAAAATAATACTAACATTTTAAATAAATTTGTGTTTCAGTTTTGAAGCTGTAATTATTTACTTTTGCTTTATAATAATTTTTGGACTGTTGTGTAATGAGTAAGAAAGCAATGTGTATTGTGTATTTATTGAATTTTATTTTATAAATTTTTCACTTACAGAGAAAAATAGTAAATAAACAACGTAATTGATAGAGCAATGTTTAAAAGTCAAGTTGGTAAAAAATAAAAAGATGAGTGTGTAAACAACATTATTGCAGAAAATATTAAAAATAAAAACAACATAAATTTAAAAAAATACAATTTAAAAAAATAAAATATCGAACTGTGTTAAAGTAATGTTGGTTTTAAAAAAATAATAAGCTTTGGAAGCTTTATTTATAAAAAATAAAATAAATTAAAAAAATAAATAAAATACAAACATATCAAAGAAATGAAGTTTAAGGGCTTAAAGCAGCTAGGTACATTATGTTATAAAATACAATATAAACAGAACATTAAGTTCTGTTCGATATGGAACATATACATTGATATTAAAAATTTACAAGACTCAAGTTAAAGACATCAATGTTGTTGGCATATTTGTTCGCGAGTACATGCATCCGCAGTACTGGTGAATTCGCGCTGTAATTGGTCGATGATGATATATGTAACATGGTAAGGCTACAACAGGCCGTTTTAAGTAAAACCTTTTTGACGATACCTTCATTTTTTTTAACAACGCAATTCGTATTTAAAGCTCTTAAATATTTAAATTTGCTGCGCCGTAATATTTCTAATAAAAGAAAAAGAACTAATGTCACGTTTTGGAATTATGCCGTTTGTTTTAGGCGACTTTAATTTTAACCACCGCATCTTGGCGCTGGCCATTTGCTTTAAAACAAAACAAATTTTTCACCTTTATAAAAAAGAAACGCATTGAAATCTCGGTCAGGTTAAAGAGACAGCCAAACAGTTGGTTTGATCAGTGGAGAGTGTTAACACTTTGTATCCCGGAACCGTGTAAACACGTGATTATATAACCATGCGTTGTGTCCCGGTCCCGTGTTTTCACGTGGTTTACCAGCTGTCTAAAAAAATATATTTTATTGACATCTAGTGACTTTTATTAGTATTTTTTTGCTGCTGGTAAACCACGTGAAAACACGAGACCGGGACACAATGGATAGTTATTATAATCACGTGTTTACACGGCTCCGGGATACAAAGCACAAAAATCGAGTGAGGCTCTGTATATGTGCGAACATTGCAATGCGCAATGTGGCTTTTCATAAGGGCTAATGTTGGCAAAACCATCACACAAAAATTACTTATTTAATTATTCCATTTAAATCTGAAAAGTTTCAATTGATTTAACTGAGTATTTTCATAATTATGACACTTTTAAGAAACCCTTCACAAAGCATGAAATTTCACAAAAATGGGCCGGGCACAGGGTAAATTCTTTGTGTATTCGGCCGGTGCTCAAAGTGTTAATAGCACCGTTCCTCCACAAGGGAAGAAGAACCAAACACCGTATTATTCTGTCTGTGCAGATGGCCCTCGTTTCCTCTACTTTCAAACGCCTTATCTCTGCAGTCGACATCTACCCCCTGTTTGTTACTGTTGTACTTCTAAATTTGTGAGAAAAATAAAGGAAATTTGAAGCAATAGTTTTTTCTACTTTTCGACTTCTACTAGCACCGAGTTTAAAAACCAAAAATACGATACAACAAGGAAGCTTAATTAAAAGATTGATTTTTTTTGCTCTTATTTTTTGGTGGAACTGCATTTCAACTATAATAATAAAAATAAGTATTTAGTTTTATTCCAATTTTATTAATTTTTTTTTTACCAGCGACCGGGTTTTGTCATGACCGACATCGTCATACTGGTGGAAACCTAAACAAATTTCCATGTCATAAACAAGAAGAAGCAGGCGTTGTTAATCATTATTTCAAATAATTATGGAAATAACTAATTATAAGAACTCTTTTTTCATATTAAGACCAACGCAATTGGTTTAAAACACATTTTAAATATTGAAACTGATTTTCTGAAGACTGTGCTTTATTTTATGCCTTTAACGAAAACATTGTCGATATTATAATAATTTTATATTTTACGTTTTTAGATTGTCAACAAAATACCTTTCTTTAATCATCTACGAGTACAATCTTGGCATTCTGATTATTGTCACTTACTTGTATGTTTTATCTAGTTTTTAAGGGATTTACTTTCTCTGAATCTACGATGATCGCATCATGGCTGAAAATCTAATTTAAATCGCTAAGCTTAGGCAAAACGATAAATTTTCTCAATTTCGCTTCGAACCGCGGATTTTCAGGTTTTCAGCGCCGCGTGGTGGATTTTCATGAAAGTTCTGAAACTAGCAGCACGTAGCTGTAATTTCCGGTCTCACAAACGTGAGACATATTTGTTTAAGCCAACACACATGCTTAAGTCACTTTGGAAACTAACTGCGACTGCTCTGAAGCCCGACAATGAATCATATAGATAATAATATATTATGTTTGAAATGATAAATAATGGAAATGAAACTATAATTGTGTCCGTTTGAATTAAAAAAAAAGAAAAAATCATTGATATTTTCTTTTTAATTTTTGTACATTAAAATATGAAATTCAAGTATATTTTTGAAAATCTTTATTTTTCTTCACTATTTTGAGTAAATGTACGCAGACTGTAAAGAGGGGATTACATATTGGGAACTAATATAGAAACACTGAAATATTTCAGTGTAGATCCATTTTGAAAATAAATACGTCCACCTTGACAGGAATGTAATCCGGATCTTAAAATTGTAGGCAAACACTCCAACCATGTCACAATCAGACAAAATTATCTCGACTGGATTTGCTGATTTTTTTGAAGAATTTTTATCTGAGGGTAGCTATCCATTCGAAAACAATGCTCCAAGGTTCTGGTTATATTTGGCTCACAAAACTGGATTTTCCATCAGCGTGAACACATTTCGTGCTTATATTTAAACATCTACATACCCTTAGAGATAGTGTTTTTCCTCAGTGTTGCAATAATTTTCAATTATTGTTTATTTCTTTATCATCGTTCTTTTTAAAGTTATAACCATCGGATATGTACCGAACAACGTTGCAAGAGTTCGGCAACACAGACCATTTTTTTTTCCTGAATGCGGGACAAGTTTACCGTTGATTGTACTTGTGGGGAGATTAATTGGTCTGTTAAACAGCTTTCCGAGATAAATAAATCTTTTCCATACTTAAATAACCAGCTTTAGACTATTTTTCTGTCCCTATGTACCATAATTTGTATTAGTGACTTATTTGGCATTGTTTACTATTGCATATGTCAACAATAGTTTGAGTTTGTCCAAATTTTTGTCGACAAGGACTGGGTTAAACTTCCTTATCTTGATATGATATCTTGATATGAAGAACATTTAAGAGAAGGTAATATAGAATTCTAGGCATCTACAAGGCTCATGACCTTTCAATGGCTGGTTTAAGTGGCCACTTTACACACTGAGTAACATTCACCAATATTCTCTTATTTTAACAGAAGTTGAAGAGCTGAAACATTTATTTATCCGGGTGAAATTCATCTAATTGAATTATTTCACCTACATACTATGCAACGCCTGAAAATGTTATTTTTTCAATTTCTATACTTCTTCATGGGCCAGGTGGATTTATCAACAATATTTTAAGTTTGTCTAAATTTTTGTAGACAAGGACTGGATTCAACTCCCTGAGGAGCTGTTTTTATTTACATATTACAACAGAGATTAAGAACATTTAAGAGGAGGTAATATGTAATTCAAGGCATCTACAGGGCTTATGACCTGTCAATGGCTGGTTTAAATGGCCATTTTACACATTACGTAATATTCATCATTATTCTCATATTTGAACATCTATAAAACTTCAATTATTTCATCCGTTGATGTTTGTGAAATTAACGAGCTGAAACATTTATTTACGTGGGTGAGATTCGTCTAATAGAATGATTTCACTTACATACCAGGCAACGCCTGAAAATGTATTTTTTTCAAATTCTGTACTTCTTCATGGATCAGGTGGATTTATCAACAATAGTTTAATTTTGTCCGAATTTTTGTAGACAAGGACTGGATTCAACTCCCCGAGAAGCTGTTACAAAGAAACATATTACAACAGAGATGAAGAACATTTAAGAGAAGGTAATATAAAAGTCTAGGCATCTACAGGGCTTAAACAACATCTATATTCATTCAAATATGGGCAGAATGGTGAATGTAACACTGTGTGTAAAGTGGCCAATCAAACCAGCCATTGACAGGTTGTAAGCCTTGTAGATGCCTAGACTTCTATATTACCTTACTTCAAATGTTCTTCATCTCTGTTGTATTGACTTAATTTTGGACCTTAATAATCCACTGTGAATTTTTTTAAACATGTTTTTTTAATTAACGAATAATATAACAATTCGTGAGCATTGTCATTTGTAGAAGAACTGTATTGTTTAAATTAATAAATCCATATAACATACTAATGGCAGTTTTTTATAAACATTCTGGAACGTGTTTCTTATAAAAATTACAAAATTTTATTTTCAAAAGTATTTTCATTCATGGCGTCGTGCATCAGGTGAATTTCCATTGCAATACTTTCATCGTGTTAAGCTCCTTTACTAAATAATAATCAATAAAACGAAAATAATTGTTTAACCACGTTTATGGTGGTAAGTTTGAAAGCTCTTTTAATGCCTAGACTTCCATATTCAATATTCAAATCCTCCCGGTCGTTGCTTCAGTTCGTTTTTATACAACAGACCAAAACACAAATCTCCAAAAATAGAGCTTGAAATCATTTTTTACAAAATAAGCATTAATAATGACCATAATTTAGGACGAAATTCGTTTAAAACTCCCTAAACAATTAAAAAATATTTCTTTTATCATTTAAATTTTACAAATAAAGGCTTTCTCAAAACTCCTTTACACTCGACTCAATTTCGTCAAAAATGGTAATTATTTATTTACATCAATAGTTTTACAGTACATTACTTGAGACATAAGTCCTAACTTCATGGGACTAAAAGTCCTGTGTTGAGATAGGACTAGCAATTATTTGATGCAGACACATGAGTATATCACCACAAATATAGGATCAGAAACATAAAAGTTAAAAAATCATACATATATATGGCACATCAATATGGTAAACAGTAATCTTTCATTCGAAAATGTATGACATTCGGTATGTTTGATAAAATCGAACTTAATCGACGCAATGGCCATTATACGGAAAAAAAAAATTAAAAAAATATCAGATGAAAATATGTGTCAGATACTGTTTTCAAAAATTCAGTCTGTATTTTTATTCTTTCGAATACAAAAAAATAATATTGTTGAAATTAATTGCACGTCTAAAAATACACAGTCAATGTACTACAATCTGAAGTCAAGTCTTATGCACCACATAGTGCAGATATAGACATGATAATGATTATGTACTTATACGGAAAACGTTTTTTTTAAGTTGGATTACAAAAAAAACACTAGATTTCTGATATCAATAGTAAATCGAAAATTCTAATTTTTTTCCCATTTTCTTTGGAATCATGTACTGTAAAATAAAACAAAAATGGGCGTCATATTTTTACAAGACGGATACTCGATCCAGCAAAGTTATAAAATTCTTTGCTTTGAGTTATGTATTGCAATGCAGCACAGAATACCGAGTCGATTCGTGGCGTATAGTTACCCCATACTTCCATAAATATATTGTGTTTTGATGTATTCACGGCATTGCAAACTATTCTCTGGCTTTATATTCATGGTACATTGGCGTCAAATGTACGTTTTAATAATTTAAATGAACTGATTTAAAATATACAAGTGTCAGTCAAAAACAAATGCCTTCTATTTAATTGTCTGTGTTTAATTGCCAAGAAATTAAAATGCTATTATATAAGTTGAAAACCACACTATTGAAGATTAATTTGTCACCTTTTAATATAATCTCTATCAATTTCCACAGTTTTGGTTTTTCAGTAAAAAGCACAAACTTTGTCATCACACTGACTTTACTGAAGAAGACAATGCAACACCATTTTTTATCTGTAGCTATCCGGTGGTCACGACAAATGATGTCATCTACTTGCAGAATGTTGCGTGGAGTTACTGCAGTCAACGGCCTACCACTCCACTTTTTGTCAGTCAATGCTGGTTGTCCTTCAGCTTCGTTACAGCGACAAACTCATCGTTTAACAGTGCTGACACCCACTGTTGCATCACCGTACATTTTCTTAGTAATTCATGAATGCCAATGGGCGTTTCACCTTCTGCATTTTAGAATTTAATCACGGAACGCTGTCAAATACAAACATCGATGTCGGCCATTTTTCAAGTGACTGCAGTATTGCCACCTGTTGACGGAAAAAGTAACTACTGCAGTAAAATTTACAAGGAGATTTGAGAGATAGCACTAAATTTAAATTTTTTACTTAACTAACTTTTTTACAGTAGGAAAAAATAGAGGGCATTAGTTTTCGACTGACCCTCGTTGAATGCAGCAACACATTGAAATTTATTAGTACAAGTTCATTGCAGGTAATTTGTAAATTTAACACTAAGGTACCCACGCCTAAATTTTTACCTCAATGCTCGCGTGGTCTACTTTAGTAGGCAAAAATAGTTTACATTTTTTTATTGTTTCGGGAACTTTTTTAAATAAAAAAAGATAAAAATGATAGAATATTCTTTTTATTTAATTATAAAAAATATAGCATAACGTTTTAAGATAGAGAAAAATCAAACAGCACCTCAAATTCTAGGAACACGATAAGCTCTTGTGTGGCTGTGGTGTCAGTCTACAAAGAATACTTTATATATATCTCTTATTTATTTAATAGGTGAAGTTGTATTTTTTGTAATTTTTAAATAGATATTTTCACATCGGATTTGGAAAGTAAAATTTGTATAAATATGTAAGACTAAAGGTGATGCCAACACCACAATAAATATGTTAAACTGTGTAAGAAAGAGCACGAAAATATAATTTTCAACAAGATAGACAAAGACGCTTTTTTGTGGTCGGTGTTTGTGTGAAAGAAATAAAAACGAATTAAGAAATTCATTAAATCAGTCGGTTATAAGCTGTAAATGGGAGTGTACGCGAGTTATATCACCAGCGTATTTATGATTTTTAATTTATTTTGCTGAAAAAGGCCTGAATTATATAATAATCTATAAATAAAAATAACTGCACATATAAATAGTGTAGCGAGATATTTTTTTTGAAAAATATATGGAAATCAAAAAACGTAGTACTTTATATTATTGGTACACATATTATTTATATTGTTATGTATTTCATTGCTTTATATTTGTTTTATTATATATCATACTTGATTATTTATGTTTAATTAACATGTACTCTTGGCACACATATTTACTTTATATTTGTATAATAACGATTTTTAATTTGTTACATTTGATTAGCTAGGCATTTATAATTAAGTAGTTTAAGTTTTTTTTTTTATGTTATTAGTTTATTAGTATTGGACTACTTATGCTCTAAAGATAGAAAATCTCCATCTTAGGACTGGCTGTGCCATGTTAGATTAAGACTATCATAAACAGAGAACACTCCGTTTTCATTTTACATTGATTGGTTTTATACAAAATCCCTGTTATTAAGTATGTATATAATTTTTTTTGCAATAAATTTATACATAAATAAATAAATAAATAATAAATAAAATCGTAAGAAATAGTTATATCATAGTCTGTCTTTGTGTTTTTTTTATTTTTCAAATGTCTGAAATCCAGATTATGCTGTCTTTTGCTTGAGGTAACACAAATATACTGTTTGTAAAGAAATTTTGTAGTACAGCCTTTTAAGTGTAAGAAAACGGTATTTTTGGATTTTAGAAGAGAGAGAACATTTTTTTTTTTATCAACTAACTAAATGTTTTGTAAATTCCTCGCTGTTTTGTTTGTCAGAAAAAAAAATTAAATGTACAATTAACTAAAAACTCTCTAAGATATCAATTAATTGAATTTTTTTGTTTGTATCACTTTGAAAAACAACCTACTAAAGGAAAAAAACAATCACTCACTTTGAACAAAAATGCAGTTTCAATGCTCTGCTGAATTAGTATAATAGTCCTTATGATTTAACAAAATTCAATACTCGTGTGCTCAGCGTCTGGCAATGAATCTCAAAGTATGTTTGTCGCCAAACGGAAGCTTAAATCTCAAATTTCTCAGGTAAAAAAATATAGTAGCTGCGTGAGTATCCACGTGGTAATGAAATAAAATTACCCTTCTTGACCCCTACGACTGAACTTTAAGAAAAAACGCGCTAGTTGTTTGACATAAAATACTTTTGAAAAACTTAGACGTTAAAAATAATACACAAAACTGCATTAAAAAACATACAAAACGATGACATTAAATGTAAAAATAAATCTCTGACATTATTTTTCAGTATGAAATTTCTTTTATTTATTTTTTTTTTTTTTTTTCATAAAAACAAAACACATTATGAAATTTATACAACGGTTACAATATGTTGGTAGAAATATATACATTAAAGTAGTGTCTCAATTACATTATGAGCATGTGACAAAAAAATAAATTGTTATAATTAAATTACAAATTTAAAAGCTTCAATTAAAATATTTAACAATAGAATCACTATGTAAGGCACCCTTGAGGTATTATATTACGAAAATGGCGCTATATAAGTTATCCATAATAAAAATAATAATAACTTTTATTATAACATAATAATATTAATTCTAAGTACTAGTTTAATTCACAAAAAAATTGTGTGTCTATTATTGTACATGTTAGTGAGGGTGAAAATATATATTTAGGGTGTGTGAGGGTGTGTGTATATGTGTATGGGTGTGTGAGTATTGTATGTATGCGAGAGTTTGTAGTGAATATAAGTGGACTTATTGAACAATGATTTTAAAAAAATAACGTTTTTTTTAGAAACCTTAATGAGGAAACCTATCAACCACCTTATCGATCGACGTAAAATTGTAAATAATCATCAGTAGACGGAAATATTTTTAAATTTGTAAAATGATTTTTCAAATAAAACATTTATTTATTTGTGTGTATCAACGCCATGGCTCTTTAAAGGAAAGTAATTTTGGAAATCCCGACTGAAACAAATGCTGCCTGTTGGATGCTCGATACCTTCGACCTCGGGACTGTAAACAAGGCCTGCCCTCTCGCGATACGCGTGTTCGAAGAAAACAGGGAACGTTTGATTTTAGGTAAACTAATTGACGTTATGGTTTTGAGTGTCAATCCTGGAATTAATGAAAGGAGTAAGGACTTACGGTTTCCTCCCTTTGGCACTGGTCCAGAAAGACACCGTTATCGTTTGCACTGGTCACTTTGCACGTTTTTGTATGTTGGTGATTCGAAATCACTGTCACGCTCACGGTACGGTTTTCGCTGTTGTTCGCGGTATGGTTTTTTTGTTGTGTTGTCACGCGTTGCTTTCTTGACTCGCCGTCAGGGAGGAGTAGGTACATTGGGATTCAAAACAAGGACCACCGGAATCAAAGGGAGGAATGGCTTGAAACACTGCCCGAGATAATAATTTGGTGCATTTTTCTGACATTAAAAAATAGAACCCCTTACGATGGTAAAAATATTTTTTTGTCACTGCCAAAACATAAAAAACATTCAAAACCTTGTCTACCCCGGAAACCGGAAATCAATCACAACAGAACGACACTATAATCGATTGGTTATTACTAACACATACATGTTCAAATAAACTTGTGAATTTTAAATAAAACCGTTTTCATAATTTTTTCATACACTTTCGAAAAACTTCACCGTAAAATTAAATGCCCTACCGCGTGTTACAATACATTTTATATCCAATTTCTTGTAGCACTAAACAACCTCATTCATGTTAATGACAGAATTATGCATTTTTAAAAGTGTAAATTAATAATTTAAGCTTGTCTATGACAGGTTACCCTTATAAACGCCGAACATCTCAAAATACGTATTTAATCAAAAATGTTCTCCGTTCGTGTTGTGATAAATATGTATTTCTTTGAAAAACAAACAGGTAGAGTGAGATGCGCCAAGTTACCTGTCCAATTTCACGCTTCTAGAACAATACCTTATTTCCTACTTCCTTCCGTTCTCCTTGTGATGGTGGCGTATCTAGTTCCGGTTTCCGAGCATAACATTTGACTCCCTCAATCTTTTCTCCTCGCCGCTCCTCTTCATTCGTTTTACTTAAGACTTTGAACGTCTCACGTATTACCGTAATTGTGTTGGGAAAGAACAGTAATTAGAAACAGGTGGAATGAAAAGATAAAAAATTAAGTCACGTCTTCGAGTTTAATAGGATAATTTTTATATCATTAAATTTTATGCTCTCAAACTGTTGTCTTGATTTTATTCAAAGTATGGTAAATATATTTTTCGCTACCCATTTTTCAAAGTATTATTATTATTTATTTTTTCACAAACAATAAAAATACAAACATTTGTAAAATAGACACAATTAATTATGATGTAATAACTTATATTTACATATAAGTTATATATTTAAAAATACTTGATACACTTCCACTTATTTATTTGACCAACTAGCGCTTTCACTGAACACACTTTTTTTAGACTGTCTGAAGATGCCCATCAGAGGGTAAAAGCGTTAATAAGTCAAATTAATAAGTGAAAGTATACCAAGTATTTTTGTCACAATAACCTATATGTCAATATAAGTAATAACATCATTACAATGGAATTCCATCAAGAATTGTCAATAAATAATTTAAATAAAACAATTAGTTTCATTTTTTATGTTTAAAGCATTAACTTTGTGGTCCAATATTTTAAGTAATGTTAGTAAATATAAGTGTATAACCACTTACCGACATTTTTTTCTACCGGTTTCGAGAAGTACCCGTATCTTCGTCAGGACACTCACCACACCAAAATGCAAATACTAAAATACATCTCCACCTTCAACATCACCGTGGTACAAAAATATATAGTTTTTCCAAAAATACATAAATCACATGCAGATTTGTAAAGATTTGAACACCACCATGTCTAAATATGCACTAAGCGTTATTAAAAAAATATTTTATATTGTATTAAAGAAGTGTTGAATTTAAAAAAACACTGAATGTGAAGGTGGGTGTGTATTTTAGTATTTGCATGTTGGTGTAGTGAATGTCCTGACGTAAGGTAAAATAAAGGTTTAAGTGGCAACTTAATTAAGTTAAATTTAAAACTACGAAAGACGTGTTGAGCTTTTTTACTCTTTGCCCATTTTTTAATAACATTATCGTGCTTGAACGGATTGTTGTAAAAAAAAATACTTTATACAAAAAATTATTACAATTTAAAAAAAATCACTGAAATCCAATTAATTTTTATCAAAAATACTTGATGTCATTGAAATATAAACAATTTACTTAAAAATGCAATGAAATATTTTAATAATCATTAAAATATGTAAAACACTTAGAAAATGTGTGTACCGATCATTTTTTTATATAAATGATTTACGTAAATAAAAACTGTTGGCCTTTTCAAACTAACGAGTGAAAAAAATCCGCAAGTTTCAGAAGGTAGTACAAGGAATATTTTTTTTAGAGTTTTATAAAAAACGGCATTAAAAAAATTAAATACGTCATATTAATTATATGTTTTTGACCAGCTTAGAACGGGGAAAATAACCCTTTTTAAATAGTCAAGTCAACTTTTTATAATTTTTAATTTTGTGTTTATAATATGATTAAAAATAAATGAATAAACAAATTGTCTTTGAAGTATTTATAAAATTGTTTCATTATATGTTTAGTTTTCTGCGAAATCCATACATTTTTTCATTAGATATTCTTGCGAGAATCCTTTATTTTGTTGTAACGCGTTAGACATAAATTTTATGATGTCATGTAACTCGTTAGCATGAAGGTACAGCGGGAAGTTGGGAGAAGGAATGCATGTAAAATTTAAAGCATGAAATTTGGATTTTGGTGGTTATAGCTGGAAATGTACGCCCATATAGTAAAAAGCACGCCTGAAATCTGATCAACATTTCAAAGAGTATTTAGATGTAGAGTGATAAATTGTAATGTTTGCTGTTTAAATGGGGAAAAGCAAAGACAAATGTTAATTGATATTGAAGTAATTTTGCAGAATAAAAGATGCTACCCGGGGGACCCTAGATACTCCTCATAGGCTAGGAAGGGTTATTTTTTTTCTTTTCTTCACCTTAAAAATTTTGTTTAACATTTTTTGTGAATATGCATTCATTACTTTACACGCGTATTTCTTCAAATAAAAAAAAAAATACATTTTCGTGATTCGTTAACAAAGCTAATTAAAGAAATAAACCTTATGACGGTATGAAATCTGTTAATTTATTACAATATTATGTATGTGTTTAAAAATATATCTCTTTTTCAAAAAAATAGTGACAAACATACACAATTGTAACTCTAAAAGTAAAGACAAATTACTTTTCCCAAAATTGAAGCTTAATAAGATAAGCACATCGTTTGTAAAGCACTGCGTAAGTTCCTGTAATAGAATACCCGAAAATGTCGTTTTTATGGTGGACAAAAAAGTTAAAAAAATTATAAAAGGAGTACTTTTAAAAATGGCCTATTATAGACTTAATGAATACATGGAAGACAGCAGTTTATGGAACTGGCAATATTATTTTATTTGACACATTACAACAGGGACAAAAAACTTTTTTGCGAAGGGAATGTAGAAGTCAAGGCACCCACAGAACTTATGACCTGGTTTAAGTGGCCACTTTACACACTGTCAAATAGGAAAATAGTGAATGGACCATTTTGCCTATATTTGAAGATCTGTATTCCTTAGTTTATTTCATCTGTTGACGTGTATAAATCCATATTCTGCCTCACATTGGACGCCAATTGATAATAGCTCTTAACGCACTTTGTACAATAATAAATTATTTAAAAAATGTTAAGAAATACAAACATTAAAATGTTTATTTGCTTCTAGCGCTTATAATTTTCTATTTTAATCTATTTATATTTTTTTTAAATAACCATTTGTGTTTTAATTATTTACCTAAATTTTTCATTTTGAGGGCCATTTTCAACGAGTAGTAAATAACTTACTGTTAGATAATGGAATCGAGTTGGGGTAGAGTGGAATCTGTACCACGGACCTTTGAACCGTGAGTCTAAGACACTAGCCACGGGACCACAACCTGATCAAATAGATAAAAGAAATTCTAATCCATATTATAAGAATCTATATACCTTTCTCGAGAAAAGCCTTCATCTTTGTTGTAATTTGTTAATATAAACAGCTCCCTTGGGGGTTGGTCTTTGTCTACAAAATATTGGATAAACTCAAAACATTGTTATTTTATTTGTGTTTATTTATTTGATTATATTTAAAATGTATATTTATTTATAGAAACTTGGCTTTTAATGATTTGTTTTTTTTACAGTATACATAAGAGGTAAAACAGATTATTAAAAAAAAAGGAAAATTACATAGAAATGAAATACATATTAACAGTAAAAATAGTAATAATAAAAACAAAAAAATCCCACAAAAGCATGGCCTGATTGTGAATATACAAAAAATGTTTATGAATTTTTGCTCCTATAAGAAATCGACAGTTTAAATATTTTTGTGTAACATAAAGAGAAAAGGAATTATTCTGTAAAATATATTTTTTTTTAAACTCATATATATGTATATTGACTTTCAATGGACGTGTAAATTATGCCTTCATTGAAGAAAAATTAAAAAATCAAAAAATGAATAAAGTTTTTTGTCCAAATCTAAATACAAGTAGACAGAGGCTGGATTTTACGTCCTGGTTTTAGTGATCAAGAGGTACAATCAATTACCTGTCTACAAAAATTTCTTCAGCTCTGCTACTTTTCTAAGAAAACTGACATTTCAAACAGAGGGTTCTGTAAATAACTCACAGGTCAAAGTGTAAAGTAAATCTCGTAACATTTTCACGTTTGATCCATAAAACAACAAGTTATAAGTCTACAAAGATAAAAATAAAAACAGAAGATAAGCTCATATTGTTCCGTCGAGTATTTGGCGTGGGATAAATCCTATTTCATATACCTTTGCTGCAACATTTTACAACCCTTAAACTTTCCTGACTGTGATAATGAAATCACATATCTACACATTTACCTGCAAAATAATGTTTTTTAATTATATTTTATTTTTCTCTTCACAGTCATAGTTTTGTCATTTATTTTTTTTTAATTTTTTTTTTTCCTAATTAAAATGTTCAAGGCTTTGTATTTCAATAATCAAATTTGACGTTTTTAACCAAATATGTACATTTATTATTAAGCAAAATTTGGAAAACATTTACATGTGCGTCAACATAGGTTTTGTCCGTTTTTTTTCTGAATAAAGAGAACAAAAAGACTCAACAAAAAATATTACAACAAATTTCTTTCTAATGTTTTTTCGAAATTTTATTTAACTTTGTGTTGTTTTTTATTTGACATTAGCGGGCTTATTTCCAAATGGAAATATTTCCAACAAAAAAATTACTTAAAAATTTTACTTGTATAATTGAAGTTAAAAAACATATTACACAGCAAATTAAAAAAAAAGACTGAAAATATATAAAAATTAAAATAACTGTATTTGTAAATAAATTATCCTCAATGAATACAATTATTCAATGGAAAAAAGGTAAAAAAAGAAGAACAAGGAAAGAAGAAAAGAGGAGGAATTAAGGAAGAGAAAGGAAATGTGTCGTCAGACATGATTTAAACAGTGATACTTTAGTAACATCTTTAATAGTGGATGGTAGATGATTCCACGGTCGATCTACATGGAAAGTTTTTGAGTTAGAGAAGGAAAAGGAATTGTGGATGGGTATTTAGAAAGCACTTTGAGAATAAGAAGAAGAGGTTAACCATGAACTGATAAGCGTTGATATTTTTAACGGTGGTATACGTATAATACGAGCGTTAGGACAATGAAATAGATTGAACAGAAATAAGAGCGAGTGATAGTTTTTCCGTTGTCTTATTTTGAGCCATTTCAACATAGATCGACACGACAATCAGAAATGTGGTCATATTTCCAAGATTAAAAATACTTTAAACAAGTTTTCTGAAATCGTTAAAGTTTATCGAGTTGTTTACAGCTTAAATCGGTTCTTTAATGTATTCTCCTGTATTATTAAACCATTGATTAGTCAATTATCCATAGCATCTTCAGCAAAACGAGCAGAAGCGAACATAAAGTTACTTACTTTAGTTTTCTTGACATTCCATTTTTAGACCCGGAATCAAATAAAATAAAATATTACATCTAACAAAAAAGCCTACATTATATTTAAACTAAAGAATATTGCAAAAAAAAAAAACTTACCGGCTATCATAGTTTTATTTTAAAAACTTTTAATGGAGTTACAATTTTACACAACTAAACGGATGATACATGATGATCATAAAACAGGTATTTGGATGAACATTACTAGTTAAAATTGTTTGAAAATATAGCTCAAGTAATCTCAATTTGTTAGGATTTTTTTCGATGTAATTTGTCTTTTTAAGGTGAAAGTTTGACGTTACTCCCAAATATTTTATTGACTTTTCAGTTTTCATTTTTTCACAGATATAACATTTATAAAGATTACAGTATTTTTAATGAAACATGTGAAAGCAAGAAAAACATACTGACGATTTAAGAATTGTAAAAAGCTATAAGGAAAGTTTTTTTTCATTTAGAGGAAGGAGATTAAATTATTTTTTAGGTTATATTGGTAGACCAAAGTCAGACTCAAACAAGAAATAAGCAATTAAAAAAAAAATCCAGGCAAACGTGAAGACATGCGGTTTCCTTATTTAAAGGTCAGGTGATCACTCTAAAAGTTCAGGTGTCAGTCCAAAAACAATAATATGTTGCAGTGTATATGTACAAACACATTGAAAACCAATATTTCATGGCCGTTCTGCCAGGAAAGGAACCTAGAACCTCAAGCATGGTAGGCGATCGCTCCAACGACTGCATTACAAGACGGAATTATCTTCAGTCGATTTCCTTTTCCAGGAATTAAATCAGAGAGTAGCCATCAAGTCAAATACATTTGTCCAGGGTTAAGTTTCTGTAACACACAGAACTGTATTATTTTTTCGGCGGGACACAGAAAATATTTCAAATAGAGAAGAAAAAAAAAAATTTTAAGAAATGATCTCGTAGTCAATTCTTTATGGAATTTTTTTTTTCTTCTTGTAATTGAAATAAAATGTGTTAAGCAGGGCTTTGGTTTTAAGTTAAATACATTGTCTTGAGTATCTTTTAAGTTTTCTCAAGAAAAGTCTCATAAAGCTGTTATCTTTTAACACTAACGAAAAAGCCAATGAATGAATGCATCTCGTACGCTATAACTTTTAGTATGCACTTAACTTGCCTTATTTAATGTTGTATTGTTAACAACAAACATTTATAATTACAAAAGCTTACTTAGTGTATTACTATATTTATTTACTTATTAATATTTTTACATAAAGATGATTTGAACACGCGCGATAAAAATATTGTCATGATTTTAAAAATACTTTTTTAAATTTTATTTATGTAGTAAAATAATAATAACTTTTACATAAAACGAAAGTAGAACAAAATAAAAATATATAAAAATATACCGGTTGTAGTTTGTCAATTTCAATGACTCTCTAGACTCACGGGGGTAAAATCCAGCATTTTGTTTACAAACATTTGGGCATGCTCAATATATTGTTATAAATCTATTTTTACAACCTATGTAAAGTATGAAACAATCGAAGCGATGTGTAAGAACTTGCTGGTGTGTTGTAAGCTTACAGTTCAGCAGCATTTAATTTTAAGATTATTGTGAAAACATTTTTTGAAAAATAAATGGAAAAAAAACTGAAAAAATCATGGTCTAGTCATATTTTGTCTTGTCTGGTTAGTGTACACATCATGTTTTCATATTGATTTTAAATGAAAATATTTTGAGTTAATCAAAATGTTTGTAGAGTGTTTGTGTTGTGTGCTGGATATTCTCCTTAGGGAATTATTTAGATTTAAATTTGTTTATTCCAAAACCATTCGCAGACTAGTAGAGGCATTAAAAAAAATGTTGATTAAGGAAAACATTTTTGAGAAGGGAATATGGAAGTCTAAGCATTCACAGGGCTTACGGTTTGTCAAGTGGCCACTTTACACACTGTGTAACATTCATCATTCTGCCCATGCTTAAACATCCACATTTTCTCAACTCTTTCGTCCGTAGACTTTTTAACAGTAAAAGATCTGAAACCTTTATCATGGGGGTGAGATTCATCTGGCTAAACTAATTCACCTACTAGGCAACGCTTGAAAACAGTTTTAATTTTTTTTATACTAAATCATTAGCCTTGTAAATGCCTAGACTTCCATATTCCCTTATCAACAATGTTTTCTCTCTCTGTTGATGTAAAAACTTATAGTTACAAATAAATTATTAATTTCAAATACGTGGTACTCTTCCACTTATTTGTTTGAAGTAATTTCATCATAACCAAGGTATTTCACCAAGAATTGTCAATAAATAAATAAAATAAAATAATGCTTTATTGACGTTTTTTGTACATATTTCTTGATAAAACTCTACAAATATTGATTGAGATAAAATTAAAAATAAAATTGTCCATGAAATTTCTTGGTTTAGTTTCAATTTTAATTTATTTTGACTAACGAGCGCTTTTGCCTAAGAAGGCATCTTCAGGACAGGTAAATTGTGTACAACATTTTGAACTTTTATAATATTTGTTTCAAGGGTTTGGCAATACAAAAAGATCACATGAGTATTTTATTGAGGGACAGACAACATTAACATCGTAACAACAGGTTTGCAAAACCTGTCAATTTTTTGGATAGTTTCATACTGAAATTAGGATTAAGTCCTAGTAATTATTATAATTCCTATTATTTTAAAAATACGGAAATAAAATATTTTGTTTCAATACCTTTTAATGATTCATACGTTTTACTGACAATTTTATTTAAATCATATTTAAACTGCGTTTAAGATTTTTAAAAAAGGCGTCTAAAAGGTTTTCCATTTGATCATTCTATCGTGGTTTTTCTTTCTTTTCTGTAATTGGGGTAAGTTTTGTCAGAGGAAATATTTCCCAGCATTATTCTTTGTTTTCTCTTATGAGAGTAGTTTTTCTTCACTACTGCTCCACGACCCCCGTACGCAGGGTGTGCGACGTTACATAAATGGCGAAAATAATCAATTCAGATAAAGAAATAAGACGAGACTTATACGCGGATGACCAAGAGAAAGTAAAAGCTAAGTGCCGGCTTATTTTTTATCGCATTAAGGAGATTTATTCCACGTTATACAGGAGACTGTTTGTCACACCGAGAAAATCTGGGAATTCAATTTAACAATTTTTAAAAGTAGTTGAACCTTTTCCAGAATTATATTCTGTATTATACAAATCAAAGTATATTATCACAGGAGAAAATTAAAAGCTTTCATTAAACATCTTCTTCTTCTTTTTCTTCCTTGATATAGACTTTCTGTTTCTACCAGTTGAGACAAATTGAATCCATACGCAAAAATTTGCCGAATGTTGCCGCCTATCAATGCGGCTTGGTCCTAAAAGCGCCAATGTCAGATTTAATATTTTTTTCCATCATTTTGTACAGGGTTGTACATAGACGTGTGATAATTTGTTTTATTGTAGAAATTTTATCGTATTTACTGCATTTTATGGTTACCTACCGTATTGTATGGGACTCGTCGCACATTATTCATTCAGTGTGTATCAGTTAAATTTAAAAATAAAATGCATTTTTTCTGAATACGATTTTAAAATTTAACATACTTTTAAAAAATACAGTAAATAACATGTCTTAATTTAAATTTCAACAAAAATGTTTCAATCTTTTTACCAAGCTCTTTCTTGTACCAATTTTAATATAATTACAAGTTTTTAACAATTATTTTTTTATACTTACACACCCACACACACGCACTCTCTCCCTCGTTCATTCCCACACGCATATGTACCCTCTTCCTCATTCATTCACGCATACACACATTCATAAACACATGAATACAAACGTCACACACATACAATTACTTAAGCTCTTTTTTATATATAATGTGTCATTAGATTTACAGTGGATTTTTAAAATTGGTTCTAGTATTGTTAATATATTTCAACTTATTTTGTTCTTGCAACAGCTGTAAAAATTCCAAATAAAATAAAATAAATAAATAATGTTTTTAATTTATATTTGCAAAGACGTAAAAACAATTCATTATAACGCCACAAATGGCGAAACAATAACTTTTCTGTAATATTACTATTAATAACATTGGTTTTAATAGATCCAAGCAACAAAAATGCTTTTGTAATCTCTAGAGTTAATTATTGTAATTGTATCTACGCAGGTCTAACAATGAATAAAATGACTCGCCAACAGTTTGTATTAAATGCCCTTGTGAGACTTCATTTTGGAATCTCTAAGTTCAGTCATATCACTCCACTACTAAGGAAATTACACTGGCTACGTTTTCCACAGAGGGTGGAATACAAACTCAATTGGCTTATGTATAAATTACACTACAACTCTGCTTCTGAATGTCTTAGGAAACTATGCGTCCCCTCTTCCAGCAGTAGTGTGAAACTGTGAAGTCAAAATAATGTTTTTTTTACGAAAATGGCACCATTTAGTTCGTACATTAAATTAACTTTGCATTTATGATTAAAGAGAATTTTTGTTTTCCGTTATTATTATATTTGTTTAGAACTACTTAGGAAACATAAATAATCTCTATCTTAGAACAGGCTGAGCCATGTTATATGGAGACTATCCAACCCAGAGAACGCTCCGTATTTATTTTGTATTTCACCAGTTTTATATAGATTTCCTGGTATTGAATATAAACTTATTTATGCTATAAACTTATAAATAAAAAAGTTAATAAATACAATGTTTTCAATCTCTGTTGTAATATGTGAAATGTTATCCTATACATCATGGTACATATCGTTAGATTGTAAGGCTTTCAAATGTTGTTTAGGGTTAAAATTAAACATATGTTGCACAGTCTAAACTCTCGCAGTACAAACTGGCTCCTTGCAAGACCACCGCTTTTCTCTAAACTGCATCTCTTGTTGTACTCTTTCGGTCGTTCAATAAATTCACGATCAATTACTTAAAGATGCACTCTATACGCCATGAAGTAAATTTCAGTTCTAAACTTACTACTAACTAACCACCCGGCTCCTTAACAGGGTAATTAAGAATCCATTAAAAACTTTATTGATCATCTACCTAAGATTCAACGTTACAAGCTTACTGTACTGGAGGTGCTTTTGGTCAAGCAAAGATAAATGTTAATTAAGTTAATTATCAGAAGCCAAATTACAAAGAAAATCGTTACTAGAATATAAACATGTACAGTTATATTCAACGTAAAAACAAGCCCAACAATCGAAAAATCTATTTACATCGCTTGCCCAAAGCAACAGTGAGATAAATCCGAAATTTCAGATTTTGAGATGCGCATTCACGGCATTCAGATATGCTAATAAATTAAATAAATAATTGTTTTTAAATAAAACAATATTGAATTCTGATAGTTAACATATGTGAAAATATCGAATTCATAATTTACTTCAAATAATTTAATTCGGTCAGACTCCTTGCACGCCACAGAATCCGACTATCGCAGAATGCGTTTTTCAGAGATATAACACTGTTGCTTTGGGCAAGCGATATTCACTTCACTGTCACATAAATACAATACTCACACATTCAAAAACATATATGTACCCTTTTAAACAAAACGTTTAGACTCAACCTCACTAAAATGTACAATAATAAAACTGATAGACTAAAACAAGGACTTAGCATAAATATTATTGTGTTGTAATAAAAGTTATTCTCACAATGTAATTAAGGTACATTTTACTTACAAAAAATATTTATGTCTACCGATATATTTCAATATATATTCTTTAATGTTTTTTTTTATTAGTAAAATAACTTCTCCTTTAGTTTTTTGGTGAAGTTTTTTGAAGAATAGTGCGATAAATGTCTAAAAATATTAAAGCTACTTGTTTTTTATTTCACGTATTAGTAATTTTTTGCTGAAACATATTCCGACTTTTTTTATTGCCCATTTTCAGAATTTTTCAATGTGATTTCCTTGAACGGTTTTCGGTATGAGCTTTTGAAACGTTGTTTATTAAATATAAAAATACTGAGAAAAATATAACAAAGAAGGCATGTGCCGGAAACAAGGTAAGCCTTGGTAAATAAATATTTGTTGCAGCAAACGAAATTAGACGTTCAGGAAGCAAAGTGAGGAATTGGAAAAACAATGGTGAAAGCAGGCTGAAAGCAACGGCAAAAGAAAGTCTGAACACATTTACAGTGCAAATGTCGATAGATGCAGAAAACGAGGAGATCCGAGAAAAACGTAGAATGATCAAATTTAACAATCACCGACTTGAATCTCGACATGCCGAAATTCGGAATTATTGGCGCGCGTGTATTAGAATATGTTTGAATGAAGGAGAAGCGTGATGAGTATGCAAATACAGGTTTTATTTATGGTGTTTTTTTTTTCTAACTGAAAATTTTTTCAAGACAATTTAATAATGTTTAGTTAAAAATAAAAAAAATCCTAAATATTTTAATAAATAAAATTAATAAAAATTAAATACAAGTAAATTAGGTATTTTTTGATACTAAAATATATACAAAATAATAAACGAACACTTTTTTTAACACTGTTTTAAATTGTTTGGTTTCCAGCTTTTTTTACTTACTAAAATAAAATTTTTAAAAAAGATTTTTAAAGCAAATTTTACTTTATATTACTATCTTATCTTATCTTCTCTGCCAACTCCTTCCGGAAATGACGTAATGGCTTGTTTTAACGATCACAAACGAATTAACAATCAGGTAATTATGAATTTAGCCCATCTGGGACACGTGCATTTATTTATTTAAAACTTCAAGTAGGTACAAAGAATAAGTACTTTGGCAGACTTTTTGCTAAAAGCAATATCTTCCAGCTAACCGAAAAACAAACTGGTCAAAAGAAGAGATGGTTCAAAATTTTGTACTAAAAAAACATAAATATTTATTAAAAGATACATGCATATTTTAAAATATAATATTAAATAAAAACCTAGTTAATTAAAAATTAAAGCTGTTTTTCAATTGGGAGATAAGGCTTGCATATATTAATATTACCAATTGTTTTTTTAGAGTACTATATATATGTTATACGAATTAAAAGATGAGGAAAATGTAGAATCAGATAAATGAACAGTTCGGAAGGAAAGAAAAAGAGGAACCGGGAAAAAGGGATAAAAAAAATACATTTTTAAAAAAAAACAGTCAAGGAGTTCAGGATTCTGGGATATTTTAATAATGCTTGAGGTGCTTCTTGAAGGTGGCTAGAGAAGGTGCATTTTTTGTAAGAAGGAGTAGCTCGTTCTAAAGTCTAGCGGCTTGGACGGAAAAGAAATAGCTAGGAATAGCTAGAATATAATAAAATTTATAAATAAAAATAATTTACGAGTATATACGATATTTTCAATTGGTCCAAATGTTTGTAAACAAGGATTTCATTGAGGGGAGATCCTTAAGCCTACCATTCATCCGCAGCTATTATAAAGTCCTGGGGGACTCTCTGTCAGCTGCTCATAGGGGAAAATCATTATAAATATTCCTAAGGAATACAAACTCTATGCAGATTAAGGAGGGGGGAGGAGGATGTACGAACAGAGGCCAACACGTCATCCCCAACCCCCAGAATCCCCTCAATGCCTCTATTTTTTTTATTCAAAAATATGTACTTACTCAAACAATTTACATAAATAAACGAGAATAATGAATAAGGACTGGACTGGATTATTTAATAATAAGGAATATTTTTGTGTTTTTTTAGGTTTTTCTTAAATTTTTTATTTCCTTTTTTAATTACTATGAAAAATACCTTAGAATCTTTTGCAGAATATTTTCTTTTCTCTTTATGTTACATAAAAATATTTAAACTGTCTTTTTATTATAGAAGCGAAAATTCATACACATTTCTTGTATACCCACGAACAGACCATGCCTTTTTGGGATTTTTGTTTACTATTTTTACTATTAATATGTATTTCATTTCTTTGTAATTAAGCTTAATTTTTTAATACTCTGTTTTACCTCTTATGTATACTGTAAAATAATAAATAAAAAATATAAATAAAATAAAACTACCCTGGAAGCTGTTAACATTAACATACTACAACAAAGATGAACAGATTGAAGGAATGTAGATGTTCAAATATGGGCGGAACGGCGAATGTTACACAGTGTGTACAGTGGCTACTGAAACCAGCCAATGACAGGTCATAAGCCCTGTAGATGCCTAGACTTCTATATTACATACTTTAAAATGTTCTTCATCTCTGTTGTAATATGTTAAGATTAATATTCATATTATGATAATTATCATCATAGTGCATTTTCGAACCTAATGATGCATAGGGCACGGCATTATTACAACAATCGCAGGGTATCTTTATATTTTTTTGTAACATGAAGGTTTTTGTTACATGAAGGTAAGGTGTTGTCTTACGCTTCAGGTGTCAGTCCTGGGACTAAGAAATATTTTAGTGTAAAAACACCCTTCAAATAAATATTTCATATTTTTATTTATATCCCTACAGAGATGAGGTAGAATTTTTTTTTTTTCAAATTCAAGATTCAGGATTATGGATATTCGAGCGTTTACAGGGCTTATGATCTGTTATTGGCTGGGTTAAGTGGCCACTTTATGTATGTACTACAACATTCCCCATTACGCTTATTTAGCGAATATCCACACCAGGTAACATTTTTGGTTTTTGTATATATGCTACGAATCAAGAACCCATCCACAAGCGAGTTGGAAGCCCCATCTATGCATTGATATTGAAGTTAAGTTAATATTTCATACCTCCCATGTCGGGAATCGAACCCGAGATCTCTTGCATGGTAGGCAAACGCAAAAACTATTACGTCACGAGGCCGACTATTGTGGTAAAGTAATATCAAAACAAATTTTTCTATGAAAGGAAAATAGGTCAGTCGGCACAGGTAGAGATGCATTATTTCATTGCAATCGATGGGACAATTATTATCTCGTCCTAACAGTGCATATAGAGCGTATTAGTTATAATGCGTTTGGATTATTTAATTGGTTTTATCGGCATTCACTCTGAATCACTTCACGATAAATTATCACTGAATTTAATTTAATTTTATAAAATTCTTAAATAATGTACATTACAAATTAAATTTTTATACCTTTTTTTTATATCTTGTATTTTTATCACTTTAAATTGTGTTGATTTATTTATTTACCAACGGACATTGTTCATGTATACAATTCAAAGGTCTTAAATATAACAATAAAATAATAACTTATCTTTTTCTTTTCTTTTCTTTTCTTTTCATGGTCATGTCATACCATATTTAAATGCTGTAAACTTATTAATAATTAAAAAAAGAAATGGCCTACGCTCAGACGTTGAAGTCATTGAGAGCATTTTTTCCAATTTATACTATAGCTTAATTTTAAGATGTATTTTTGTAATAAAAATAACATGAAAAAATAAACAAATAAAAAATGACAATTTATATAAATATATTTTGCACTTGAACATAAATATGCTAATCATTAAGCGGATACAGAAACACATTTAGGATACATATACATGAATGCTAGTTAAAAGTTAAAATTAAGTTTGTTAGTAGTTATATTTGTAACAAATTTGCATACGAAAGTTTTGGGACTGTTTTCATTAACTACATTTGTGATTTACATGAACAAAACTAAATATTTGAATGATACTTTAAGTAAGGCAAAAACCCCACAGTGATGAACTATTATAAAAAATCATTAAGGTTTATTTTTATTTTGCTTAAAATTAAATACAAATTATGATTCGTTGAAGTTTTACTTTAACGAATCATAATGCTTACATTATATCTTTTATCTATATGCCATCCTTTTTAAAGCCCTCCGAGCCCGGAGCCGTTATGTAAATTTAAAAACAATTTGTTTTGTTAGGAGTATTACAAATTTTAATTTTTTGTCTGATCGCGCCACTTGCCCCTTAGCAGATGCACGTTCGAATTGCTAACCTTTATTTACTTTGCTACCAAACCCTAAATACAATAACTGTAATTACCTACCTTATTCTGGGTTCTGGCACTTTTATTGTCTGGAACTTCTGTCACGTGGCAGTCAGGATCAGATCCGATCTTGTTGTCAGGAATGAGGGGCGTTTGACGAATTACACAACACAGTGGATTTAATTGTTTTTTATTGTAAAATATCTTCTTTGCGATCTCGGCGAAAGAATAAAAAGCACATGTACACACGCCCAGTTCAGGCGTTATTATGGCGCCGAAATAATATCGGTACCCACGGTAGGCAAATGCAACATCTTAACCAGGGCTCGTAGGTAGCAAATAAATCCGAACACCTCCACCTAGCAAATATGATATATATATATATATATATGTGTGTGCACATAGAGTTAATGTGGCGTAACCATTGGCATTGACCGGATTTGTTTGTAACCAGCATTTATTTATTGTAACACTTTGAACGCATAAACGTGCGGGACATTGCCTTAAAGCAATTTCTTTTTAACTACCCAAACCGTTAAATTTGAGAAAATTCGTGGTTTATGAACATATAAGGAAACGGGTTGAGGTTTCATGGTAGTATTGTGAACTCACGGGCTAAAGGTCTGAGGCTCAAATACCACTAAACAAAAACTCAAATTCCATTTTTCCAGAACATGTTATTTACGACTTTTAGGAAATGGTCTGAAAATTCTAATAATCGAGTTAATAATAAAAACTGAAGTATTTATGTTTAAAAAAATAAAAAATAATACTAAATACAATTGGTATAATATGACATTTTCATTACAGAACAAAATATTGACAAACATTTATATTTTTTAAGAAATAAAAATGTTTTTTTTTTAATATTTTACTTACTGAAAGATCAGTGCTTGTTATTTTTTTATGCTTTGTGAGTGTAAATATGTAAAATAGAATAATAATTTATGCTCAAATAGTTTTTTTTTATATCGGTATTTTTAATGTAAATAATACAAAACAAATTGTAAGGATATACTTTTGTTTAGTTTTATAAAAAGAGTTAAAATTTAATGCATTTTATTTTTGTTTAAAATATAACAAGAGCCGCCAGCGGACAATTTCTCTCAATGCGCTATCTGGAAGTGAATGCAATGCAATCGATAATATAATCCAAATGCATTTTCAGTGATATGCACTGAATGCATTGTTCAACAAGATAATAATAATGTCACTCTGTTATCATAAGACTAATAGTACTATGGTCTCTGGGCACCTCTACTCAGATTAATCGGACTAGCTAGCGAAAACCGGATAACTTTAATCAATCAAAAAAATAATCATTTCTACATAATTTATAATGAATATTGAACGAAATGCAAGACCGACTATAAGAGGGTGCCGTCAAACAATTTAAAACGAATAAAAGCCATCGAACATGTTCCGCGTAACATTTAAAGATAGATATAGATATTTACATATATAAGAGATAATGTTTGTATGTATGTCATTGATACTGGAATACTACTGGACCGGTTTTTGTTCGGTTTTTTTCAAAATGATGAACTTGACGCTGAGTAATTTTATAGCTCTTAAAATCTTAAATGTTATATTTTTCAACCTACCAGGATTGCATTTGGCATAAATGCATATGCCAAAAAGATGGAAGAATGCAAATAATTTTTAAAAATCTAGAAACCGCATACGCACAAAAAACATAAGGTGACTAAACTACTCGTAAATGAAAAGGTTTACCCATTAGTTTCATTGTAGACGTCGCTCAGTCTGTAACTCCTGATTTGAATTCAACTATGCCGTGTTGTGTCCTTTTAAAGGGTAAAAATACTCCTAGGATCTTAAAAAAAACAGGATGGTATCATATTTTATGTGTAATTAGCAAACAAATGTTTAAGAAGCAAATGCATGATTTAAAAACTGTTTTTTTATTTATTTATTAGATTGTCGAAGAAACAAAATTGAAATTTTAGTAGTGTTGAGAGGGTAGTAATTTTTTTTACCCTACTTTGCTCATCTAATGAAAGAACTAATGAAAATTATACCTCGGATTAAACAACGCCGTAGGGGACATTTGAACGACATTATCTTCGAAACATAAAATATCATTTAATATGATTTTTATATGATTTTTCATGAGTTTTATATTTTAAGTTCAAAGTTCATTAATTAAATTACTCTTATTAAATGACCCTATACTTATCTACTCTGTTGTATCAATCAATGTTTCCACGTGCAAAATAAAATTTAAGAGAAATAAACAGATTACTTTTTTTTACTTAACATTTGTGTTATGATTATTGTTTTCCCACCTAGCAACATTACGCGGCGACATCACGAATGCGCGCGATGAAAGTAGGGCATAGTGGGGAAATTATTGGACACAGTCCGATGTATTCAAATATGATTCTACGCTCCATCTAGACTATTCTTAATTCTATGGAAGAATGTTATTTTTTTGTATAGAAAAATTTTTGTATTAGAATGTTAAAAAACAAAGTTCGTTTTTTGTAGATTCCAAAAAGATTACTTCATTTAATACCAAACGTCTCCATTCCTTCCTATCACCTGCATTCGGAACAATAGAAATATAATGAATAAGAATTTGCCACTAAAAATAATATTACCGAAACCACGTTAGTCTATGGCGACGTAACATCGTTATTCTGTTTTAATATTAATTAAAATTTCCTTATTTATATCTTTTTCCGTGATGCAAAGCAATACTGTTATAAATCAGCTCTTCGGCTAACCCTTTGCAAAAAATCATGTCAATCGATAGATCAGTTGCATCGTGAACAAACAAACGAACACATTTCGATAATAAGTATTAATGAATTCTCTGTTGAAAAACTCTTCTATTACTGAGTACATTATGTTCAATCCTACAATGCTCAATGAAGACAATCTGCTTCATACCGATGATCGGTGTATAAAAGTGATTTCAAACATGTTTATTACTCGGCTACTAGTTTATTATATTGCATACATACTAGCTATTAAAATTAATTTTAATTAGTCGCACCAGGGTAAAATTTTTCGATATAATTTGAAACAAAATGTCAGTTGCACATATTTTGTCAAAAGTGTAATTCAACTTAAGTTTGAAGCGTGATTTCCCGATTTTTTATAAAATTTGAAGTTATTATTGTTTCCGTAACTTTCATTTTTATATGGGTGGGTCAGAATATTAATGGATCAAGTCCATCGATCCTGATTTAGAGATAATTAGACCTAAAGTTGAAAGACCGCTACGCTGTTTATTTTGACAGTATATTAATCAATCAAAATAAATAGACAAAAAATAGGTTACACGAAAGCTTAATAATAATAAAACTGTTTATTGTTTAATAGAAGCTAAAATTCATTAACATTTTCTTGTATACCCATGAACAGGCCATGCCTTTGTAGGATTTTTTGTTTACTATTTTTACTATCAATATGTATTTCATTGCTTTGTAATTTTTTTTTAATACTCTATTTTATCACTTATGTTTATTGTAAAAAAACAAAAAAAAATAAATATCAAAATATCAAAAGTACAAATGAAATAAAATAAAAAAGACATGATTCACAATCATTATGAAAATTTTCCCAATGAAAATGAGGCGCATTAAAAAAAAATAGAGCAACATTAAAAAACATTATTAATCGTAAATAACTTCATCGTTTTCAAAACAGTGATACATAGGTGAGATATGAGGAAACCAGTCTAGCATAATCTTTTTTATAATATCAGTAACCATTAGACGACAGATTTACAAAGGGCCCTGAACAATTGTGCTCCACTGAACAAATCTTGCTCGACATTTTTTAGTCAAGTCAACTTCATAAAATAGCATATCATTATTTAAATTTTCTTTGAATTTATGAAACTTATGTAGAAATATTACCAGTGTGATGGATTAAATCATTTAAAAATGAATATCAGTGTTCTTCAGTAAAAGTGCTTTTTTAATTATTTAAAGCCACCATATCATTGAATGTGTCCAAATATGATAATGATTTTTTTAAAACCTTCAAAAATAAAGTATTTCAAATGACCCAACCATCAATAATTTCTTCTTAATCGGTAGATTTTTTATCTGGTAAGCATTATAAATCACTGGAATAACTAAAATCTTCATTTGAACTCATTTTTAGCAATCAACAGTCAAAATAATATTACTTCTAAAGGTGAACGAGCTGTCAAAATGGACATGATTCACTAATATTCTGAAAAGTTTCAAATTTTGATATCTAATCAATAGTAGTATTGTCGTCTATGGATAAAATTGAAAAGCTACTATTTTGTTACTAACACACAACATAGAAATCTGTTTAATCTACCCATGGAAACACTAAACTCCAACTCCATAAAATTTGGACGTGATCCATAAATATTCTGACCCACCCATATAAAATATGTTCAAAAAATTGTTTTTTCTTGTTTTCCTTGCATTTTTGTATTTTTATTGTAGCATATTGTCCACATAAACTGAAATATGAAATTAAAACTGAATTTGTCTTAATTTTCAGTATTTGCTTTAAAAACATAGGTACATAAAAAATATTTTTACTAAAAATTATCGGTTTATTCTTATCTGCAACATCTATCATTTAAATTACGTAACTTCTCAGAAAGAAAAAAAAAATCGTTTGCTTCGTCATCATTTAATCACTGAATTTTACTAAATACAAATTTACCACGTGACGCGTGACGTCACTGAATACTTTCACACATACAAAATTGTTTGAATTAATGTGAACAAAATTAGTTATTTGAAAAAAAAACTACATTTTTTAGTCATAGAACAAGAAAACAGAGAAATGAATTCAATTTAATTTCGTTTAATAGAAAATGTGTCCTCATTTGGCTTTTATTACTTCTTCAACACGTTTTAGCATAGAATTGGCAAGTTTTTTACAGTTTTCTGATATTTGCCAGTCTCGAAACCATGTATGTATTACAGCCTCAATCAGTTTTATTTTGCTTTGCAATCTGTTTTACAAAGTCTAGCTTTTACAATAGCCCTCAGATATTCAAAATGATGGGGTTCTGGCCATTCAAGGCATGATATCTTTTTGTCCTCGATTTATTTTAACATGATCTTGAACACGTGGCATGGAGCCAAATCGTGTTGAAAAGCTTCTTAAGCGTTAACATCAACTTTTAGTTATGCAAGTCTCTGTATTTTTGCATGTTCATCATCTCTTCGATTGGCACAAGGCATCCGGTACTTTTGTTAGAAAAACAGCCCCAAAATATTTTTCAATGCATTTTAAACTGTTTGATCAATATGAGCCGTCGTAATATTTCCGTTGTCCTTGTACCAAAAATGGCTCGCATCTGAGAAAAAAACATTTTTCCAATCTTCAACAGTCCAGTTCGCATATTTTTTTGTCCAATTATATTGTTTTTCCATCATGGTTGCAGTCAATAACAGTTTTTTTTAGGTCTGATTGTTTTTTTTTTCTTCTTCAACAAGTCGTTTTTGTACGGCGAAGTTTCTAGCGTATGCTTAGTCTTTCTGAAGGTCTTGGCTGTTTTTCTAAGGGTTTAATTTACTTTCTTTAATAAAAAAAGCCTTTTCCCTTGCTGTTCTCTTTTTTTTCTTTCCACCTTTTTCTTTTTTGTTCACTTCAACTATCCCAGTGTCCTTTTTCTGCTGCAAAATCTGGTTGACAGCTCCTAAACTTACACCACAATAATTTGGAATATCTCTTTGAATCATTGATATGTTAATGATTATGATGAAATTATAAATAAATTTATCAATAAAACTTCTTGGTTGAGTTTTACTGTTTATTATTTTGACCAAGCGCTTTTGCCTAAGTAGGAATTTTCAAGACTGGTGAATTGTTTGAAACATTTACAGTTTTTATACTATGTTTTAAATATTTTGGAGATAAGATCGTATAAGTATTTTAACAGGGGACAAAAACATAAATATTTACAACTAGTTTGCTAAACAGTTTATTTCTGGGAGTTTTCGGACTGAAATTGGGATAAAGCTTTTATTATTTAAAAGGTGGAAAAAGAACACATGGCGAAATACAACAGAGTGGGAAATACACATTATAACAAATAAAGTTAGCACAATACTTGATTTTTGACAGGGTGACATTGTTAACAATTCACTAGTCTTGAAGATGCCTATTTAGGCAAAAGCGCTCGTTGGTCAAAATAATAAAAAGTAAAAATCAACCAAGAAGTTTCATAAGTTCATTTATAATTTTATCATTATCATTAACTATGGAGTTTTATCAAGTAATATCAACAAAAACATCGATATTATTGATGTGTGCTTATTCAAACTCACAATTTTACTAAAATTGTGAAAAATTTAATGCGTTCACTTCAATTCGAACAATAATGTATCTCTGCAACTAGATCGTCTTCAGTTCACCGCGTGGCCGGCCGCACGGAGCCGCGGTTGACCGCACGGGCCTTCGGCAACCGCAAGTCGACCGCAGCGTCAGGGAAACGCGGTCTGACATGACAAGACATTTCATTGTTGGAAGGGCTCTATATCATACTACACTTGCGTTACGTATGGAATACCCTCTAAGTATAAAAGCGTTGTTGTGGCATCCGTAACGAAGGAACTGCGTATTTATTAACTTCAAAGTTCAAATACGCGGAATAGAACCAATAAATTAACAAAATGATATCTAGATACGTTAATCTATTAAATAAAATTAAACAATAACCGTTAACTTTACAGTTTAAAAAAAGATAACGCAATATATAGGCGGTGAAATTTAAGCATGTCTGGAAGGACGTTTTTTACGGAGGTACTTAAATGACATAATATTAAACAATGTTTGAGTATGTCCAAATACTTGCAGACTGGCTGGATTTCCTCCGAATGGAGGAATGTGAATAAATAAATAAATAAATAAACTACCCGATAAAAGAAGAAGTATAAAAATAGGAAAATTGTTTTCAGTTGCGTTGCCTAGTAGTAATGTGGATGTTAAAACATGGGCAGAATGGTGAATGTTACACAGTGTGTAAAGTGGCCACTAAAACCAGCCAATGACAGGTCATAAGCCCTGTAAATGACTAGACTTCCATAACCCTTCTCAAAAATGTTTTCCCTCTCTGTTGAAATAAATTTAGACATAATAATGATGTAATAACTTATATTTACATACAAGTTATTAATTTAAAATATACTTGGTACACTTCCACTTATTTATTTTGACCAATTAGTGCTTTCACCCTCTAATGGGCATCTTCAAACTGGTGAATATTATATGGTGTAAGGATAATTTATATAAAACTAAATAATATCTTAAGTGTAGGTACATTTAAAAATAAGTTGAAAAATATACAATATGCAATATTGCAATGGAACAGAGTAGGACAAATTATTGAAACATGTGTTGGTGGTGTACTTTAAGAGAATATTCTATTTTATGAAAAATATTTATTGTTTTATTACAAAGTACATGGTCTAACTAAGAGGGCTAATAAGGGTGAGTTTTTATATTGTATCTGCTGATTTATTAAAAATCTATCGCTATTATTTTTTATCCTATTTATTTCTAAAATTTCCGATCTATCTAACTTTTGACCTTTATTTCCTACATATAAAATTTTTATGTTCTTTGCTTTATCAAAAGTTTGTTTAAATTCATTTAAATGTGATGCATAGTTTGATAAGTCTAAAAATTTTAATGAAATAATTAGACATAATATGTGAATTTGTCTTATTTTTGAAAATCCTGTAACAACGTGTACATTTTTTTTTACAGTGATACATATATTTTTTTGAACACTTGTTTGGCTGTGATGTCACATTTGTCGACATAGGACACAAGACTCGATATATCACTCTTTTATATCACTTTTTTTAATGAAGAACTCGTAATTTTTGTAGTCTTCAAATGTACCTTTCCACACCCGATTTGGAAAGAAAAATTTGTATAACTATGCCATATGTTAATACAAAAAATATTTATCGTTGCTACGCAAAGAATGAATGTCCGGTAATTTAGCAACACATCAACAGATACCTCATACAAGAGAGAGCACGAAAATATAAGTCACAACAAAGAAGACAGATACGTTTTTTTGCGGCGGGCTTTGTCTAAAACAGATTTAGTCTTCAGTCAGTATTTAACAGTGATGGGGGACGCACGGGTGTAATATAAGAGATTTTTTTGCGTTTTTTAATTTGTTTTGCTAAAACAGTGCTAAATTATATGTTTATTCCCATAAATTATAGAAAACAAATTATTAAACAGAATGACTTCATGTTTTTTTTTTTAATGTCTGAGCTTTAGAATATTTCATCGTTAACTAGTGGTTACATGATGTTACATCACCAGATTATTTACCACAGTCTTAAAAGAGTTATTAACAATTGATTGTGATAAATTTAATACACCTAAAATCCCACACGAAGCACAAGATGTTTTTTTTGTGTTATTTTTTTTTTTACTTTTTGCCTGAATATGTATTACTGTGAGTCATGGCGCCTTACCAAAAGAGATAAAAAGAGACTCGAGGCTTTTGAGATGTGATGCTACAGAAACATAAAAAGAATTTCCTGGAAAGACCACATCACTAATGACGAGGTTCTCAGCAGAATCGAAGAAGGGAGGCAACTAATCAAAGCCGTCTCAGAGAGGCGAGCCCAATGGAGCGGCCACATTATACGCCATAAGGGTCTCCCGCATGACACAAAAGAGGGGATGGCTGAGGGGACAAATTACAGAGGAAGTCCCGGATGCGAGTATTTGGAGCAAGTGTGCGAAGATTTCAACTGTGCCTCAAATGTCGATCTGAAGAAGGCCGCAGATAAAAGCGATCAATGGATGACAAGACGCAAAACTTTGCTGCAAACCAAATATTGATACTGCGAAAAAGAAAATGTATTACTTATGAAAAAATCGTAAATGTTTATTAAACTTAATAAATTAATAGAATATTTGACAAAATACATGAATTAATATTAAGTAGGTAAATTTCAAATTATTTCCTTGTTTTTTAGGAATAACCTGTAAAACTTTTATTATTTTAGAGACTTGTCAGCAGGTGTAAAAAAAAGGTATGGCAGGAATGTTTGGAAAATACACTTTTAAGAAAACTATCATCATCATCATTCTCTTTCCGCTCCAAATGATGCATAGGGCACTGCATTGGTTCATCAATCGCAGCGTATCTTGATCATTTTTGTAACATGAAGGTAAGGCGAGTAGTCTTACGCTTTAGGTTTCCAAAATCATAAACTTTAAAATCCGAAATAATATGAACCAGCAGCCATTAGGAACAATAAAGATCCATCAGTGTATAAACATTGACAGTGATGTCACTCTTGATTCATCAACATACGACTGTTTTATTTTGGAGACAGTTAAAACTATTAAATACCTTGGTTTAACCTCAAAAGATTCTTTGAGATAATCATTTTATAGAAATAAAATTAATATATATATTCAAAATTCTGCAGAACATTGTATCCATCTCGTTGATAAAAATCGTGTACTTTGCGCTTATACAAAGTTTATTGTCGTCTGGTGTCTTAGGATGGGGAGGTGCATCATTGTCTTGTCTCAACCCTCTCATCAAGTGTAAAAAGTCTGTTTTTAGAGTAAAAAATAAAAAACAAGAGCAACTAAGTATCCGAATAAGTTTATATTTTGTTTGTCTGTGCTCTATAGAAATTTGTTAACTTTTATAATATATTAAAATGTAATTGCCTAGCTTGGAACGGGGTATGTACCCTTGTTAGCTGGGCAAAGTGAACATGGAATTGTATTTTGATAAAGAGTGTAAATAAATAAATAAATAAATAAACTCTTCAAGGAATTTAATTTTTTAACAATAATTTAGCTTCATAATAAAAAACTATGTTGATCACGTCTTAACAGCACACAATATATTAACTCGTAGTGTGACGTCACAGAAACACATTGTGCCGTGGACGAGAACTTTTTTCGGACAGAGATCTTTTAGCTTTATGGCTCCTAGAATTTTTAATAAGGTTAAAGATATTTTATTTACCCAACACGATGTAACTACTATGCAAAAAAACAAAATAACCCAGTAGCTTATTAAGTTAGGAAGAAAATAAAAAAAAGGTTCCAGTCTAGAGACTATGAAATATTTTAATGTTAAAACACCGTATTAAATAATATTTCATATTAACCATGTCAGAAATTGAACCCGAAACCTCTTGTATGGTGGACGAATGCGCTGACCATTACATCACTAGGCCGACAGATAAGAGAAGACCAGCTGAGAAAAAAGTATTTTTTGTATTGGAATTAAACCCGTGACGCTAGTTTCACAGTTAGTCGTCTAACCAACTGCGCCACGGTTTAAAAATACATTCAGAAAAAAAACTTCGAAGACATTAACAAAATACTTCTTGGAGGGAACGTGCGTCACATTCTTAAATTTCTTGAAAAACATGCTAGTTTGACAATGTTCAAAAAATGACGAAACCAGTTATGCGCCTATTAAAATCGGGTTCTGGTCCAGCGGCTAGTGTCTCGGACTCACGGACCAAAGGTCTGTTGTTCGAATCCTACTCTACCCCAACTTGATTTCGTTTTGTTAAAGTGAGTTATTAACAACTCGTTGAAAATGGCCCTCAAAATGAATTATTTTGGTTAATCATATATTTGTTAAACAAATATTTGTTTTACACATAAAAAAAAAGTCCTGACCTAATCTAAATATTCTTTTTACAGTTGTTAACAGTAACAAACGTAAGAAACATAACATATACATACTTATTACGTGCAAACATGTATAGAGTTTATATGTCACAATGTCGGTTTGGCTTTCCTTGCCTAAGAGACTTACGACGATGCTTTGTTTGTATGGAAGGGATGATTTTGGGTCCTTCAGAACAATAAAAGGCAATTTGTATTACTTCTACAATGAAATATTATAATTAAACCATAACTGTGATACGGGTATGGGACCTCAAATAGTGTGTCATCGTGCATTTATTTTGTCCATATTTTTAAACATATTTTATCAGCAATATTTTGAATTTGTCCAAATTTTTGTATACAAGAACAGATTTAAACCACTTTGGGAGTTATTCAGTTTCAGTGCAAAACAGCGTTTATTAGGCACTTTTAAACTTTTAAAAACAAATTATAATACGTTACTCACTAGGTCTAAAAACTTTTCAATGCGACACATTTTTCAAGGACAGGTTCATTTTACACACTTACATAACCTTTCTCTTACTAAGCATCCAAAAATTACACATGATCTGAACGGGGGGACCAAACGACCCCAGTGCCTACTTGTATATGGCGTCAGGAGAATAAAACGTTGGAAGTGTTTATGACCGTGTAATAATTTATTCATGTTACACAAGTCATACTCAAAATAGCTTTGTCTTCAAAGGTGTAAAAAAATATAATAATCTTCTCAATGAACTAAAAACTATTAAAAATAATATATCAATAAATAAATTTTTAAAAAATCTAAATTTTTTGAACACGTGTAAAAACTAGATTTAATTTTAATTATTATGAATGTAATATTGTTTTTTCTTTATATTTTCTTTGTTTTTATTTTTTTCTCATGTACTCGTATTTAAAATTATATTTACTCTTATAATAAACAGTAAACAACTACAACAGTGTTAGTCGAGAAGAGAAGGGTCTCCAAGCACAAGAGTAAGTCTCTTTTTTGGAGTAATAATAATAATAATTATTATTATGGATAACTTATATAGCGCCATTTTTGTAATATAATACCTTAAGGGCGCTTTACAAAGTGATTATATACATATGTAAATTTAATTTTAACTTTTTGATTTAAGAATAATGTACTTTGTCACCACATGCTAAGAATTTATTCAAATGATTAAGAGAACAAGTGGGTTTTAAGTTTTTTAAGAAATTTATTAATAGACAAAAAATTTAAAAAATTAATTGAATACATAACATTATTATTTATTTTGTTTCACTCCATTCCAGTGCTCCTTTTTTCAATAAAATACTCCAACTTTGTAAAAAATTATATAATATTAGTTTTTATATTATTCAAACAGTCCGCTTATTGTTAAAAGCTGTGGTTCCAATGTGGACCTAGAACTGTATTTTTTCTGTCATTAAGAAAAACTTTAATTTGATAATTGTTCTAACCGTGCGTCTTTTATTTATCATTATTAAAAATCCAATTTTTCAATTTTTTACGGTTTCGATTGTAAAGAAATGTTAAATTTTCACTAAATTATTATAAGTGATGGCAGTCAATGTACAAAACAAAAAAAATATGTAATTTTAAACAGTTAAAAAATCGCCATCTTAGAAGAGTCTGAGCCATGTTACATGTAGACTTTTATAAACAAAGAACACTCCGTTTTCATTTTACATTTATTAGTTTTATATAGATTTCCTGTTATTAAGTATGTATACTAATTATTTGCAATAAGTTTATAAAATAAAATAAAAAATAAACTGGGCACTTGGAACCGAGAAACATGTGAATTCTAGAGATATGTGATCTTCAAGCAGTTACTTAGACATTATAATCAAAATAGTAACTGTTGACTTGATATAATATTTTTTTGAAAAAATCTTTCACTTATAGTTTTTTTTTTCAAATTGGATTTCGCTAAATGTTACAGTGAGTATAAATTGAAAATTAACCTTTTCGTAAATCTCCTTTGAAGAAATCGGGAAAATACGGATTCGCCAATTTTTCCATACAAATTGTATTTAAAATATTTATTGCCAGTTCGTGCGGTAAAGTTTTGTTAGAATTCTGCTTAAATTTATATTTCCATCCACGTTCAAAGAATCAAAGATAATACATTCGATAAACGATTTTGGTACGTGATATTTAAATTTTTGGTTACATCAATAATTTTTCTTTATAAATTGAATGAATCATTGAAAAATATGCCTTAAATGAACGTCGTATCCTATAAAATCAAATAAAAGGCCAAGTGAAAGTTTTGGGAAGAAAATTCCAAGTCAATGCAGGAATAATTTGTATTTTTCTCAGAACGAAATAATAATTAAAATTATAAAATTAAATGGAGCCGATACCAACAGCACAAAACTCCTTCGAAGAGTGATGAAATAAGAACCTTACGCTCCATCACAGGCAGAACTCTTAGAGATAGTATCAAAAATGAGATGCAAAGTTATGTCTGTGGTATTGAAGACGTAGAAAGTTGGGGGAGAAGCAAGAGGTGCTTTTGGACAATCAACGTGCAGAAGATAAGCAGGAAGGCCGCCAAAAAGATGGAAGGATAGCGTGACGTCATCATCCAAGAACAGCCCACTGTCACAAACAGGTCATACGGTCAAGACCAAGAAGAAGATGAAAACGATAATAATAGAAGTGACAGCAGAGACAATGAATAAATAAAGTTATTGGAATTAACAAGGCTCGTGATCTTTTATAAGCATATTAATTTAACGTTTTTATGCAAAAAGCAGCTAGCCATAGAAAAGTGAAACTAAGATAATACAATTTTAATGAAAAGAGTCAATATAATTAAGTCGACACAACAGCTGGAATGCTTTTGACTTTGATAAATGTTAAATAATGAAATGATCAGTTTTTTAAATATCATTATCATCATAATTTCCTATCCGCACCTAATGGTGCATAGGGCACTGCATTGGTGCACCAATCGCAGCATATCTTGATCACTTTTGTTACATGAAGGCTTACCATCTTAATGATCAGTCTTACGCTTCAAGTACTGTGAAATATTTTAGTGTCAAAACACACTTTTTTAATAAATATTTCATAATCACCCTGTCGGGAATCGAACCCAAGACATCTTGCATGGTAGGCAAATGCGCTGATCACTACACCCCGAGGCCGACAAATCTTCAAATTATTTTCTTAATTAATCTTCAAATCAAAAAAAAAGTCTTCAAATATTACAAACAAGAATCTTTTTATTTATTTGACCAGTTTTAATGATTTTTAAAGTACCGTAAGTTTTTTCTAGTATTTTGGGTGTTTTCTGCAAATTGGAAATGCCGTTTTTGTGATTGACACTATTTTAAGAAAGTGATTATTACAGATTTTTGAATGAAAGCGGTCTGGTTGTTTTTAGCAGAATTGACCATATTGCTCCCGATAATACCCATATCTTTTTTTTTTAATTGTCGAGTGGCTGCTTTCTGCATAACTACGTTAAATTGTTCCATACTTTTGCGTTGTCTTGGTGGAGACAGGAAATGAGCCACAATATTTTGACTTTTGGCCCGCTGACTTAAAAAAATACGCGTGTGGCGGAGTGGGTCACATTAGACCGAATTAAAAAAATACTTTTTTGACATTTAAAAAAAAAATCTATTAATTTATTATTATTTTAAATAAAAAAATATTTATCTTTTGTTTTTTTTCTGGTAATTACAAAGGTTTACAGTACGTGTGAATAATAATTGAACAAAATAATAAGAAAAAAATCCATGATAGGCATAGCCTGTGCGTGAGTACACAGATCAGTTTTGCGTGACAGCACGCAGTATTTTATGAACAAAATTACTCATACATACCGACGAATCAATGTTAATTTACAAATATACTTGCAAACACACATAAAAAATGCAAAACATAATTATTTTAGTCCAAAAAAACTAAAATTAACGTATTTTTCTAGCAATTTAACAAACGTCATCAAGCACATCTCTTTCTATAAACTATTTTTTTATACCTGTATTTTCAAAGATGGAGAAGCGTCTCGTGTCACTTACAAAATTAGTAAATACATTGTATTGAAAATAAAACATTTTAAAATAGAAACTCGTTCTTTGGCAAAAAAATAATGCTTTTTTATAAGATCGAAACAGATATAAAGATACACGGTCTTTCAAATAAAGATAAAGATACATGGTTTCGACTATGTGGAGGAAGTACTTTCAAAGCACTATTTCATTTTCCAGGACTTCGGCTTAAAACGTAAGTCTTATCAGTCCATACTCGTTAATGTGCGCTACATTTGTTGTATTGTTACAATGTCCTATGCACCATAGCAGCGTCTGAAAATACGATGATGATTAAAATGCAAGATTTTTTTTTATAATTAAAAGTTGCTTACTCACCTGCATGGTATTATTAATGGAAGATTAGTTACTCACGTAAGCGAGTGAGTATTTGGGTTGAATCTTGACAAATCATTAAAGCTAATCGTTCGATTAGATTAGGAAATTAGTTAATTAGCAGGAAATTATACTGATGAGTCATCAAATTTGTGTAACATTACGGATATCGATGATCATGAATATATATTTTTTTAATTTTCATGCTGCGTTATTTAAATTGAAAACAAATAAGACACAATTTCATACAATATTCCCAAGAAGTTTTTGGAAAAAAACTTATTTGGGGAAATGCAGATAACAATATTAATTTACCGACGTGTTTTTATTTTGAACTTTTATTATATTTACAAATGCAAAATAAAAATTACGATTCATTATCAATCAACAACTTATCACAAACCATACAAAATAAAACAATTATTACAAACTTATGTTCTATATTCTAAGTTATTATTAGTTTGATAATACATTATCTTCAAAATACATATTTAAGACAGGGGTTGATTCTGTGAATACATTTTATTTCATGATGGTTACGCCACTTTTACCCTATGTGTACACACATATATACATAGCATATTTACTACGATGAGGTGTTAAGATGTTGCAATTGCCTACCGTGGGTACAATTATTGTCCCGGTCCCATAATAACAACTGAACTAATCGTGTGTGCATGTCCTTTTTATATTCTCACCGCGATCGCTAATAAGTTATTTTTGCGATCAATTACTCATTAAATCCACTATGTCGTGTAATCATCAAGTGTCCCTCCTTCCTGACCACAAGATCTGATCTGATCTGATCTTGACTGCCACGACAGAAATTCTTGACAATAAAGGTGCCAGAACCCAGAATAAGGTAGGTAATTGCATTTATTTTTTTTAGCGTTCCATGGCAAAGCAAATGAAGGATAACGCATTCCGCAAACCAGCATTTGAGCGTTCATCTGCCAACAGGTAAGTGGCACGATCACATGAATTCATTTATTTATAAACGTCTATAGGGCTTTTACATGGATCCATCATACCATCCACTAAAAGTATAGGCCATAAAAATATAACAATGTTTTTTAATGTCCAAATGCTTGCAGACTGGCTGGATTTCCTCTCTAGGGAGTTGTTCATATTTAAATTTATTTCAACAGAGAGAGAAAATATTTTTGAAAAGGGAATATGGAAGTCTAGGCATCTACAGATGCCTTTTGAAAAATGTTTTCCCTCTCTGTTGAAATAAATTTAAATATGAACAACTCCTTAGGGAGTAAATCCAGCCAGTCTGCAAGCATTTGGACATAATCAAACACTGTTGAATTACTACCTAGTAAAAAAAGAAGTATAAATATTGGAAAATTGTTTTCAGGCGTTGCCTAGTAGGTGATTTGGTTCAGCCGGATGAATCTCACCCTCGTGTTAAAGATTTCTGCTCTTTTACTTCACAAAAGTCAACAGATGGAAGAGTTGAGGAAATGTGGATGTTCAAATATGGGCATAATGGTGAATGTTACATCATGTTGTTTTTGTGTGTGTAAAGTGGCCACTTAAACCAGGGAATGACATGTCATAAGCCCTGTAGATGCCTAGACTTCCATATTCCCTTCTCAAAAACGTTTTCCCTCTCTGTTGAAATAAATTAAAATATAAAAATATAATTGCAAATAAGGAAAATAATACAAAAATATTTGAAAAAAAGGATTTATTATAAAATTATCTTCAATCTATTATTTTTTATATACGTAATACATAATTGTATGTGCCTTAAGTTATTTTGTAACGATTGAATTTGCCACGATTGAGCAGAATTTTATCGATTCTTTGGAAGAAAGTGAGTTTATTTTTGTCAATTGTTAAAATTCTGATTCAAAGGTAAAGGTCATTTTACGCCGGGGTACTGTTCCGAGAGACGCCGGCGTAAAATGAACACAAATTAAATGGAAGATATAAGGTTAGGCTCCGTGTTAAAATTCTAAGAATAATCTAACATTGATTGATTTGGTGTTTATTTTGTGGAACTCCATATTTAAACATATAATTAGAAATCAAACACTGATTTGAGTCTACTGAACACTTTATTTTATTTTTACAAATATAAACATATAAAAATAAAAACTTCGTGACAATTTTTTCGCCTTATTAGGGCGTTTTCAAACGAATGTGAGGATTATTTGGATTGAATGTCCGTATATAGTTATATAATTCAAGGTACTTAAGTAGAAAATAAAAATAATCTTATGAACTATAGCATTTACATTAATCATTATTGAGGGAAAAACCAATGGTTAAGGGTGAGGCTAAGTGTTAAATAGGTAATGGGGAATTTAGGTATTTATATTTAATTTCGGGGAAAATATAACAAAGTAAGTATTTATTGACAAACAAGTATGTATTGTGAGATAATTAATGAAGCTTTATAGTTTTGTAAATTTAGATAATTGTTGTCGAAAAAATATCAATAATATTTTAATAGGTTGCTGTTCATTTAATTTAAAACATGATTGAAATATTATGAGGAAATTTACATAAACATAAATGTATTATTATATATTTGATTTCTAATTATAAGTTTTTATAATCTTGCATGTTTATTTAATACATATCCTATATACTCGTATATTCAAAATAAATTATAAATGTATTTATTCAATACAGTTTAAAGTCTTAAACAATATGAATCTCTTGATATTAATAATGATTTTTTCATAATTAATACTAATTCACCAGTTCGTCGGTAGTAAATTAAATTCTCACACTTTTTTGAAAAAAAAAATCCAATTTCATTTGCTTTGATTGTTGCTTCCTTTCTTGCAGAATCATACCATAACATACATCATACCAAACAATTTCACACATACAATAGGCTACTTGCGTACACAGTAATAGAATAAAACAAGGTGTAAAAGTGTGTCTGCTATTAGAATCGCGGCGCCTACTGTCGTCGAGTGTCAGCCGAACTGGGAAATCCTACGCCGGCACCAACAGGTGCAATTGTAAATTGGCGTAAATCAAACCGGCGCAAAACGACGTCCGTCAATATTTATTTATTTTAACTTCCTGTTTTAAATGCTGCTGTAGAAAAAATAATCATGTCAGTCTATTAGAACAGCATATTTATACAAATTTTACTTTTCAAATCCGGTGCAAAAATGTCCATTTGAAGATTTAAAAAAATACAAATTTATAATTTTAAAAAATATGAAAGATATACCAAGTCTAGTATCGTATTTAGACTAGTGTGACATAATAGTAAAACAAGAGTAAAATACACAAATATTAAATTTAACAGTGATTTTATTTTAATACGATTAATAAAATAAACACAGTAAAAAACATACATCTTAATCAAGGTGCTTCTAAGACCGCACATAAGTGACGGTGTTACTGTTATCTCACGTAGGTGTTTAAGGGTTAATAAATCAAAAACTAATATATTACTGCAAAATATGATCATTTCAGGAGATAATTAATCCTAAAATAACAGCCTTCATACTTTTGTTTGGTAAACAAGCTTGAATAGTAATTCTACCTTGTAATTGTAATTCCTTCAGAAATAATCTGAAATTGGATCTTGCCGGAAAATAACATTTGATCTTTTTTGACAAAACAGTTGATTGTATTTCATTAATTAAATTATTTTGTTTTAGGATGATAAATTAAATCTTGTTTACTAAAGAAGTAAATGCCTGAGCTAGACATTTTTTTAATTTTATTATTTTAAAATATTGATAACATCTTAGAATGGAACAGCAAGGGTGCAACTAGACTTAGTGTTTATATTTTTTGAAGCCTTCGTAATTTGATAATTTCACTTTATTATGGTCAAAGCACCAATAAATGACCTTAAGGTTTAATTTGTAGTGAAATACCCATAAAAGGTATATTTTTTTTTTATTTAAGCGTACAAAATAAAAAAAAAAACAATAAAAAAACAAATTAATTTTTCTAAGTACCTTTACTTTTTTTTTTATACGAGTATTACAATTATGATTAATATTACTCTAAAAAAAAGAAAAATCACCAGTGAATGACCAGTACTACCCTAGTAAAAATAATACACTGATTTAGTTACATCGTAACATTATAAAACACCCTAACACATTAAAATATGGATATATTCAAAGATTTGCGTAGGAAATAGCATCAAATAAAAAACTTACCACACCTTTCATTATAAAAACACTTTCAATCTCAGAACAATAACGGGAAGACGCACTATTACCTTTTATTATAGTTTCTAGTGTTAGTGAGATTTATTTTGGAGAATAGGTTAAAAGAGTCTACTTTATTATTTAATAATTTATGTAAATAGCATAATTTAGATACAGTGCGTCTATGTTCAAGGGTAAAAAAACCATTTTGTTTGGTGGATTGGCTGTTAGTACTAAGCGTTTTATTGTTATTATTATTTAGGTATTTTAAAAATTTTCGTTGAACATATAAACATGCTAAAAAATGGGAAAATATTTGTAAAGCGGGATTCAAATATTTTACATCTGACTTACTTCTGACTTCTAAACCACCAGTCTGCGAGACAACCACGGAACCACAACTCGGTTATATGGACTAATGTTGTTATCCAATTAAAATTTGTGTATCATAACGAATAATTCAATTTGGTAAGCATTCGTTCTCCCGTTAACTAGAATAATTGATATTCTTAAGTTGAGAAGCGAGAAAGTCTAACTCAGTTTATACTTTCCCTCTCGAAGACTATTGATTTTAGAAATATTTTATCATCATGACAACAAATTTATGGTTTACGAGAAACCAATTAAAGTTAATTACCTTTGAAGAAAGTAATTACTGTATATTTTATTCAAAATGTAATTAAGACAGAAAACTGAGCGGCCCGTTGATTGATTGATGATAGATTTTTTTTAGTACTGAAGGGCTTCGGAAAATATTCAAGACCACTTAAAATCCTCATTTCATTCAAGTCTTTTCTGCCGCGCAGAAGCTTAACCACCGTTACTCATATTTTGTCGATTTTTAGTTATTTATTGATTCGTAATCAGTATTGAATGAGGTGTAAGTGTATCCAATTCATTTTTTACTACGACATGCGACAGCTAGAAAGATGTAAATTAAATATCTACTGACGCAATAATATCAAGTTTTCAGCACAAAAATGATTGAAATACTTATTAAATGCGTTTAAAAAAAAACAGTTTATAGGCTTGATTATGTTCTATACTTTGATAAGCTAAAATAAACTATCTTTTAATTTTTTAATTTTACCAACAATATTTTGAGTTTGTCCAAATTTTTGTAGACAAGGACTGGATTCAACTCCCTGGGGAGCTGTTTATACTAACATATGTGTATTCAATATGTTTATATTAAAAATGTTAATATAAACAGCTCCCCAGGGAGTTGAATCCAGTCCTTGTCTACAAAAATTTTGACAAACTCAAAATATTGTTGGTAAATTTACCTGGTCCATGAAGAAGCATAGAAATTGAAAAAATAAGATTTTCAGGCGTTCCCTAGTATGTTGGTGAAATAATTCAATTGGATGAATCTCGCCCGCATAAATAAAAGTTTCAACACTTTTACTTCACAAACATCAACAGGTGAAAGCATTGAAGGAATGTAGGTGTTCAAATATGAGCAGAAAGGTGAATGTTACACACTGTGTAAAGTGGTTACTCAAACCAGCCATTGACAGGTCATAAGCTCTGTAGATGCCTAGACTTCTATGATACCTTCTCTTAAATGTTCTTCGTCTCTGTTGTAATATTTAAATTTTACCATTATATTTAATAAATTAACTATGTTTGTACTAAAAATTAATACGTGTTTTAATTCAAACCGATTATTCTAAAAAAAGTATTCTTAATTAGTTTTCCGCAAAAATTAGCTAAAAAGCAATCAAATAAATTACGTTTAAGGAAGAAAATTTATAAAAACAACTAGAATATGTTTTTTTGCATTGTCAAATTTTCATACCGCATTTTCATCAGTGTTAGGGAAACGTTTTGTCTGGATTAACTGATGTGAATATTAAGTATCTTTTTGGGTAATACCGTGTATGTTGGATTTGATCCGACGTTTCGGCTACCATTGCAGGAGCCATCTTCAGGGAAAACTGTGTGTTTTATAAAGAATGTATGTTTATGTACTAGTAATTTGTACCGTGTCACAGTCAGCAGTAGGCACATTTCTAGTTTTGTAGGAAAGAATAATTATGTTTATGTACTAGTAATTTGTACTGTGTCGCAGCCGGCAGTAGAAGGCACATATCTATTCGTTTTTGTCATATGTAGTGCTGGGAACCATGTTGAATGAGCGTGTAAACTTAGGCATCCAGACAAATCCGCAATAGCGGAACACTTTATAGACACAGGACATTTTTTCGCCTTTGAACCAAAAATTCTACATAAACCTAGTAATTATAGTGCACGAATAATAAAAGAGGCAATTGAAATACACAGACATCCAGATAATATAAACAATGACGACGGGCTTAAATTAAATTCAACATGGTTCCCAGCACTACATATGACAAAAACGAATAGATATGTGCCTACA
>NW_028279518.1:0-43673 GCF_059751315.1 Micrasema longulum | reverse complement strand
TATATATTTTTCCCATCGTGCAACATTACGCGGCAACATCACGAATGCGCGCGACGAAAGTGGGGCATTGTAGTGGGGTTTTTGGACACCGTCCGATGTACTCATATATGATTCTCCACTCCTTCTGGACTTAATTCTATTTGTTATAACTTTCGATTGTGTTCATTTAATATATATAAACGAGTATGTACTCAAATCTAGTAATAGCAAAGCATTGCCGGATTCAATTTGTTACATTATAAAATAAAATAATAGAAGTATTTGCATTGCGTGTACAATCAATATCCGTATATTTATAAATGTTTTTTTTCAGTGCACTTTTTGTCAATTTTTTGATCAGTCTGTTTTTTAGTTAGCTAGATGATATTGCTTTTAGCAAGTGGCCAGCCAAAGTGCTTTTATTTTTGTCCTTAAAAATTCAAATAAATAAATTAAAAATATGACGCATGTGACACCCGTTACATGGTTAAAACATTACCACAAATCTACCTCTGGATAATATTCCTTTACTTGAAGTGAGGGTTGGAATAATACATGTGCACTGTTGAGTTATTGCGCCAAACATCCCAAGCCAATTCCAACCAGAATACTAGATTAAGAACTGTTTTGCTGTCGCTTATTGCTTGAGCTCAAACCGCGATTTAGGATTAATTTTACTAGCTGGTATAGATAACGGTATACGCAGCGATGCCAACCCTACCAATTTTTCTGTAGATCTGCTGCTTTTCGGACCAATCTACCGAATTCGATGAAAAGTGTACCGATTTTTAAACATTTTCGCATAAAATAAAATTTCTATCTTAAAATGGTTTTATCTACGAAATTTTAAACAATGGGGATAAATCACTTTTTTTAAAAAAAATCCATTAAAATAAGGGTCTATGAAAAACTGATAAATAGACAGAAAAAAAAATACTACTTACGTGTGTTAGTAGCACAAAAAATATTTTTAAATTTTTTATTGCCGCGAAAACGATCATGCATTGGCCACGCTCCTAAAGTTAGGGTTTCCTAGGACAGCGGTGCCCGTATTTTAACGACCGTAGTGAACGGTGATGCGGTGGACAGCCGTCATAACGGTGACTAAACAGTGGTTTCCTAGGAAAACGGTGTTATCAACACCATTTAACACCGTTTTCATAGGAAACCACTCTCTAGTCACCGTTACGACGGCTGTCCACCGTATCACCGTACACTACGGCCGTTAAGATACGGGCACCGCTGTCCTAGGAAACCCTAGCTTTATACTTTACAACTCATGTTAATTTTGAACTTTGGTCCAAGTCGTTAAATTTTTTATAGAATATCGTCACGAATCATGACGTGGCAATTATTAATGCCAATCATGTCGTGTTATTCTAGTAACATTTTTTTTTTAAATTTCTTTCTTAAAGTTACGTATGAAATCATTTCTCCACAATATCCATGTTGATTTTGAAAATAGTATTTTGAGCATGTGATATTTCACTTTTGGTATTTTTTACGACACAACAGCAACTAATATTTTGATATTCGTACTAATAAACAATCTCGTAAAGGTCAACAATAACATAAATAATAATCAATATAAAATTTAGATTTACTTATCTCAAGGCTGAATACGAACAACATTTTAAAAATAGTAAAATGATATAGTGCCTTTATCTACATCTCTAGATATTACGGCGACATCGTATTTATTTTAAACGGCTTCAGTATGGCGATTGCAATTTCCTTTATTTGTGTGGCGCCCGCGCGGTCTCTATAGACACTACACTTGTTACAAAATGCTTGAGTTCACCCCGCCCCCGCCACGCCGCAAAACGCTCGCTACTATGGCTAAGCACTGAAACGGCATCTGAAACGTACAGTATTCCAAAAAAAAATTATGAATTCGATTAGACAAAGAACCGGGTTGTGGTTCCGTGGTACGGTTGTGGACTCACGAACCAAAGGTCCGAGATTAAAAATCCCTCTGTATCGTAATTTGGTTCTAATTATTGCAAAACAGGTTATTCACGGCCTTTGGGAAATGGTCGGAAAATACAAATATTTGTGTGAATAATAAGAACTAAAGTTTTCTTCTTTTCTAAAAATAAATAAATAGACTAACTTGCAGTGAAAGAATAAATAAAATATTATATGACGTTATTACTTACCGATTTTTCGTACCGGTCACTTTTTCAGGACATTAATTACACTAACATGCAAGTCTTACTAATCACGCCCAGTATATTAGATATTATATATTTTTATTTATTTATTTGACACTTTATATACATATACAATATATACATATAAGGGCGGGCATATTGCCTTAAGGCAATTTCTTCCTACCTACCCAAACCGTTTAGTTTGAGAAAATTATAAATACATGGACATATTGAATTTTACAATTTAAACAAAAATTAAAAGCAAAGATATATACATTAGATATAAGAAATTGGTAAGTGATTAAATTTCAACATTAGTTATTTATTCACACAAATACATATATTACAAAAACAAAAAAAACGTATCCCTTACTCTATGAGGCCAAAGGCCCGGTGTTGAGTTGGGATCCAATATAATGGAAACATGCGCATTATTAAACAGTACCAAAAATATAAATAATTACATTTTTTTTGTCTTTTTACAATTAACATAAGTGCTAAAACAGAGTATTAAAACCGTAAAGCATAATTACATAGCAACGAAATACATATTAATAGTAAAAGTAGTAAACAAAAAAATCCCACGAAGGTATGGCCTGTTCGTGGGTATACAAAAAAATGTTAATGAATTTTTGCTCTTATAATAAATACTGAACAGCTATAATACTTTTATGAAACATAAGAAAGAAAAAATAAAATATTCTGTAAAAGATAATATGGTATTTTTTTATAGTAATGAAAACACGAACATAATATATTTCAATTAACATCGGGACCAGACGCTTAAAAGTATTTATAAATCTATGCAATATCTTGCAGCAGTTTTCTGCAATGGTCTCTTTCCTTAGACTATTAATGTGAATATAAATTATTTATTTAATTTATAAATTGAGTAAATTTCAAAAATATCAAGTTCCATAAAGATAAATATACAAAAAAGATACGTTCAATGCACAGCTTGACATTTCTTCCAACAAAAAAGCAGATTTAATAAACTCGTTATAATAAAAATACATAAATGCCTTAAACGCATTACGAGAGAAAAATTATGAGGCTACAAAAAAGAAAAAGGAAACCGTAACGTGAGTGTTAAGGACGACTCTGCGATTATATATTTTTTCCTTCTGGTAATAATATTATCTCGGGACATTGTTAAGGTAGCTGAACTTTGAATAACTCTTCAAATTACAATGTTCCTCGTCAGTTTTACGTTTTCAGGCAATAAAAGGGAAACTCTTGGAAAATACGCCCTCTCAGAGAAAACTCCGGAAAACTTATATTTCATTTTGTTAATACTTATAATGAACGGTGCTTTGTGAATAATTTTACTTTAGTAAGATACAAGTTCTTCTAGTAAAGTCAAAGACTTTACATTCTCGTAGAATTTCATAAATTTTAAGCATGTGTGTTAAACAATAAAATAACTGAAATAATCGTATTTTTGTGCCTAGAATTGTAAATTTGTCATCTAAACAGCAGTAAATAAAAGCAATATTAAATGTTATTAGTGTAATGTCAATGTTATGTAATCTCAATCCCTACCAGACTGGCGCCTTCATGCTTTAGCCTTAAACACATGAAAATATATATATGTGCTATATGCACCTGTGCGGTGCAGACATGGGGTATAAATAAGATTAATTCGGAATCAAATTAATATTGAACTGAAAACATTCAATATTTAAGTAATAATTAATAATTTCTTTACCTGTATTTAAGGTATTGTTTTTTAAAGTGAAAAAAAATATTTGCGATCTTATATATAGAAATTTTTGAGGCGAGTTGTGAGCAATTCACCATTGGAAAATGGGAATCAAATTGTAGTAGAGAGTGGTTAAAAACCCCTTCATCTCTGATCCGTGATTCCACAACGCTACCCATGGGTTTACAACTCGGTTTATTATTTTTTTAATTGTGCGCACATTAAAAAAACATTTTGTTTGGATTAATATTTCGATTCGGTGGCCATTTTTGAAAATTGTCATTTAGTACGGGGTAGAACGGAATTCGCCTCTGACACTATCACAGGACCACGATCAGATTCTTTTTTTTTCTATTCGATTGAGCAAGGGATTCGTGATATTTGTTATTAATTTTAATTTTTGTATTTTAAAATATACATGCTTCCATTTTCCATAATGTTGCGTCCCAACTCAACCCAAAGCTTTCGGTCTCATGGAGTTTGAGATACGCTACTATTTTATTTATTAATTTATGTTTTTCACAGTTTTAAAATATAGAGTTTCTTTTTTTCAGGTCCCGACTAGCTAGGAAAGTTCTGTGTTTAGGAAGGACCTTCTTTTTTGCATGCTTTTTTTTTATTTCATCAAATGATGCTCAATAAATTCAAATAATAGTAATAATATCAACAAAATTCAAAATAAATATAAATTAGAAAACATGCAGGTAATAATGATAAAACTTGAATCACAAATATAAATTTTAAAATATACCATTATAAATTAGAAAATAAAACATTTATGTTAATTTAAAAACATACTGATAATAATAAAAATTGAAGAATAAGAAAATATACCATTAATAATTAAGTACATAGAGACATAAATATTATAAATTAGAAAACATACCGATAATAATAATAATTGAAACATAAATACAAATTATTAAACATAGCATTAGTAATTAAGAAATGAAACATAAATACAAATTGGAAAACATACCGATAATAATAAAAATTGAAGCATAAATATTAATTTAAAAATATACCGATAATAATAAAAATTGAAGAACAAATATAAATTAGAGAACATTCTATTTACAATAAAAAAATGAAACATACGTGTAAATACTAGTATTAATAATCAAATTAAAACAAATGTAAATGAATAAACAGAAAAAGTAAAGTTAATATATGTATAAAAACAATAAGGAGATATTTGGCAATTAAAAGCAACACAATTTTTAGTCATAAAAATAATTTACAGGATGTAAAAAGGTCTACTCCTTATCTACTTGCTTATATAAATGTATTGTTGTAATTTAAATAAAAAAATAAAATATTCAAGCACTTTTGTTTACTCGATAACATTCGTGCTTGGATTTATTAGAAATAATTTATATTTCTTTCTATTGATTTGGTGATGACAGACGTTATTTGCTGGTTGGGTGGTTGGGTGGTTGGGTGATGACAGGCGCCATTATGTATATTGTAACGTTCCCATGAACTAGTTAAGCTTAAACTGTTTCTTTCCTCACGTCATATACTCTTATTTTACAAAGAATATTTTTTTAAAAAAACAACTACAGGGCACGGATTATTTTTAATTTCGTAAATAAGGCATGAGAATATTAAAATTATTTTAAAAACCCATGTCACATGGGGCCTTACTTATTAGATTTCCTTATACCAGGTTTACATTAAGAAATAACTATACCAGATTGAATTATTTATAACCGTTATAAAAAAAAGCTTGCTTATAAAAATGTTTATTACCTGTAATAAAAATTCACAAGTTATTTCATGCTTCATTTTTTCAAACAGTCAACACTGATATGTGCGCGTGCGCAGTAACTTTTATAACAACAACAAACAAAGTCAAAATCAAATCGGGACTATTGTCAGTGTAATGGAGAACATGGAGAAATAAATCAAAATTGGGAAGAAGAGGAGAAGGTAAAAACGAGTTCTTTAGTTTGTTCGTGTTTTTTTTTTCATCATAATTAATTAAAATACCTACAAACCTATAACATTTCATATTTTATTAAAACAAATTACTAAAAATCACTTGAATGTGATTGAAAATTAGGGCTTATCTTCTCATGCAATGAAAACCAAGTAAGATGTTTGGCAAACAGTTTTGACAGAGTTTGTTTGAAACATATTTTTAATATTATAGTGTCATGAAATAATGTTTAAAATTGAATAAAATCTGATAAACTATTTCGATTACCAAAAAACCTGACTTTTGACAGATAGCGTGCTTATTCCAGCGTTACACCACAAAATATGCAGGTATAAGTTTCTATGGCCACTATCCCAGATTTAAACAGAGTTTAACTCTATGCGAGGTTTATAAGGAATACTTTTTGATATACCATCATTATTCTACCACTATTCTCGAGCTTAATATTATACCCGATTTATAAATAAGGCCCATAATGTTTATTCATCGTTATCATATATCTGGTATTAAAGCGTATCAGTCTATTTTTTTTTTATATAAAGGTAAGGTGATGTTAAGATTTATATTTCCGATTTTAGAATTAACAAAATATTGTTGTGTATAACCAGCTTTTCGACCTCTTGGTGTAATGGTCAGCACGTTTGCCTACCATTCAAGAGGTCTTAGGTTTGATTCCCGACGTGGTAAATATGAAATATTTATTTAAAAGGGTGTTTTCACTCTGGAATATTTCATAGTCCCTGAACTGGTACGTGAAGCGTAATACTGATCATCTTACCTTCATATAACAAAAATGATCACGATACGCTGCAATTGGTGTACCAATGCAGTGCCCTTTGCACCATTAGGTGCGAAAATGGAATGATGATAATGAAAACCAACATTTAAATCATATTTTACACACACATTCATACATGTTCATACCCACAAACGTAGCACACATCGGATTATGTACACCTTTTTCCTTTAATATTAGGTATTATTAAATTATCACCAGAGTTTTTTAATAAGCTCTGGTTACATATTCAGATGGGATGTTAAAATTTATCTTCAATTTTATCTACAAAGTAGAAAAAATCTTTGTAAATGGAAAATATAATATGTTTAAATTTTATTTTTAGAAATGTTCAATTACCGGTTACTAACGAAGATACTTTGAATTTTCATACAAATATACACACTTCCGTACTTAAATATCGATCTTAGTTTATATCGTTTCATAATATTCCTATGAACGTGGCTGTTCATAATCGCGGCCTTTGTATTGTTAACATATTTTTACTTATCGTGGTGTATAAGAAAAAAACAAGAGTGTTATCTCATTATGCGATTTTGTAAATTTGTCTAAGAATTTATATAAAAATACCCATGTAAAGTTATTCACGATTTTTTTTTTTAATATTTGAAATACTTTAACATTAAAAAAAATAATAATATTAAAAAATGACTTATAGTATTTAACTCTTAAAAGGCTGTGGTAAATAATCCCTTTGCGCGCAGTGATGTAACATCGTGTTACTACTTGTAAAAGACGGAATGTTCTAAAGTTCAGACATTTGAAAAATAAAACATGGAAACACATTACTTAATACTTACTTCCTTTTCTATAATTTATGCAAATAAACATATAATTTAGCCCTGTTAAAGCAAAATAAATTTAAAAGACATAAATACGTCGCTCATATTACGCGCGTGCGTCCCCCATCACTGTCATCAACTGACTGAAGACTGAATCTGTTTTTTTATTTATTTTTTTATTTATTGGGGATATCAACAGTGAAATAAATAAATTAATAATATTAAAAAAAAAAATTATGATAACATTATTTATTTTAATATTGGTTGGAAAAATATGTTTGTTGTAAAATAGTACGTTAATAAAAAGTGTACATTTTACCAATATTAATAATATCTAGTTTACTGATAACAAGATAAAAATAAATATTATCACATTCGCCGTTATTTATTTTACATTCTTACATTTAATAATAGTTTTTAAAAATCTAAGACTTTTTTCATTTTTCAAAAAAATATTTTTAAAAAAACATTTAAATTCTCTTATTAAAAACGTTTTATTTTGAAAGAAAAACATAAAAAAATAATGTTTTCAAAACTTCCTAATTAATCCGGCTCTGTTGCAGTTCCGTCTTGTACCTCGCCCATAAAACGAAAGGGTTGCTTTCTCGCCCCCTCCACCCGTCAAGTCGCTGCCCTACAGAGTGGCGAGTGAACGGTGAATGAACGGTGGTGCACCCGTCATTACGTCACGGGAGTACGGACTCCGTACTGAGGGGTGTGAATTGCAAAATGCTACATGCTTGTTATCCCGATTTACAGCACAAATAGGGGTGGAAAGGATTTTCTTAACGGGTGAAAATAAACAAACTTTTAGTTTTATTATATTAAGGTACCCGACATTTTTTTTAAATGTGGGAAACACACGTAGTATTTAAGTTATAAATATTTTTAATAAATTCCTACCTAATAGGCATATTGCGTAGACCCGTGGCTTTGCTCACGTGGTTTTAGTAAGAAATTATTTAGGTAGTTAATAAGTTTTATTGACGTATGAGAGTTTTGTTTAATAATTAGAATTTTAGTGCGAATTACTGCTATTTATCTGGAATTCCACTATAAAACCAGCACGAAAAGCAAATCAAACTAACTAATGAATTCAAATTATTTGCCTAAACTAATATTGAATCAATGGCTCCATAATATATAGTTTATGTAATGTTTTGGTTCTTTTATTGTGCCTTTTATAATAAAAATAATACAGTTGTACATAAAGTAAATATAAATTTAAATACGGGGTGTTTAAAAAATGTCTAAATATTTTGTTAATTATCTTTGTATATTAAGTCTTTTTTGTTTATTCTCACATGTAAAAATATTTTTTTAAAAAAAGTATATTGTTGGGTGTCCTCGGACGGGTAACTCCAGTGAGGTCACATTATTTTTATTGTTAATAATAGAAAAATGAATAAATAAATAAAAATGTATATTTTTTTGGTGATGCCGTGTGTGTTGGATTTGTTCTGACGTTTTGGCTACCATTGCAGGAGCCATCTTCAAGGTAAACTGCGTGTTTTGTAGAAAAAAGTATGTGTTTAAGTATTAGTAATTTGCACTGTGTTGCAGTCGGCAGTAGGTACATTTTTATTCGTTTTTGTATTATGTAGTGCTGGGAACTATGTTGAGTTTAGTTACCCATTAATTACAGGGCGCGAATAATAAAAGAGGCAATTGAAATACACAGATACCTAAATAGGATAAACAATGACGACAGGCTTAAATTAAATATAAGGAAAAAAACTTTGAATTAACTTGTTCAGGACGTAATTTTTTTCAATTTAAAGATTATGATCGGTAGTCTCAGTGGTGTAATGGCTAAGACACTTGACTTACGCAAGGAAGGTTCTGGGTTTGATTCCTTTGTGTGTGATTTGTGTTTTTTTAAACCCTGTGTGGTCTGACATGTAATTTACACTGTAATTGGCAATTACTCGTGGCAATTATGCTTCAATAAAAATGTTTTGAATTACGAAATACAAAATAAGCTAGGTACTTAATGAAAAAAAAGTTTTACTTACATGGGTAGCTGAATAAATAGCGACACTACGACAAAAACATGATTTTTAAAGAATTTTTTTTTCTCGAAACTGATTTTCTAACAGAACTAAGACTTGAATTTACTTTTTTACAAAGTGGTCACGCTTAGCTTGTTTGACGGGAAGGCGTGGGAAAATCCGGAATGGACGATGTCCGAAAATGGGTTTGTCGACGCTCGTCAGAACTTCCGAATTCTCGTCAACTCGTTTATCTCCATACACCGCCATAAAGTTTTTTGTGGACCGTGTTGTTTCAAACACTTCTGTTTTATGGTGGAAATATATTATATTCCGACGTAAAGGTCACATTGGGAATCAAATCAGAAAACAGGGAAAAACATTTTTCTAACTTCACCTCAACAGGGTGATCGACATGAGATGGTAATATTACGTTTTCAACGATGCGAAGGAAAAACATGAATTCGTTTAGTACTTATTTTTTGCTGATTGCAATTAATCATTTAAAAATAATACATTTTAAAAGAAAATTGCTGTTAGGTCAAAGTGCCCACAGTGTTTCAGGTGAGTCAGGTGTCAGGTTGGTATTTTATTTTATTTATTTTTTTATTCAGAAAACAAAGTCATACGTAATAAGTATTGAAACAAAAAAAAATCAACATAAAAAGATCAATAAAGTTTTTATAAATTATGCAAAATATATAAACATTAAATGTGACCAAAAAATAAATAAGAATTTCAAGTGAGAAAAGAATAATTGTTAACATTTGCATTTTCCATGGAGGTAATAAATTAAAATGAATAAAAATACCAAATGTACACTCCGAGCCATCCACGCACACACACATGAACGGATAAAACGACATATCAGTATGTTTTTTGATACATACCTCGCTTCTTTTACCTTTAAAAAAAATATATACATGCAATTTCCCATAGCACTGAACTTCTTTATTTTCATAAACAAGTTTACTCCAAAAACTAGTTACCATTGAGGGTTTATTTCACATAAATCCAATTTCTACTGTTTAATTTAAAGAACTCTTTCAATCTTTAATTTTAATACTCATTCATCGCCATATTTGAAAAAAAGTGAAAGCAGCTTTATTGTAAAATAATCTACGCATTCGTATCAGAGACATCCCTTCTTTATTCACATTCAAATAATGATTGAAATGTCGCTTCTTAAATATTTGAGTTTTTCCTTTCTCCTCCCTCCTTCCTTTCATCTTTACCCCCTCATTTCTTTATAGTTTAGTGTAGATATTGAGTAAATTTATTTTTAAAATGTGTATACTTATATAGTGTCCATGCGGCTCGACTGGGGAATCATCTCCCACCCACCATCAAAGATGTTACAACATTATCTCTGTTTAAATCACGTCTGAAAAAACATCTCTTTTCTCTTCCTTAATCTCTCCTCCTTTCCTTTTTCCTCTTTCTTTTTTTTTCCTTTTTCCCATTGAATAATAGTTTTGATTTAAGGTAATTTATATAAAAATACGTTTTTTTCTATTTTTATATACTTTTAGCTTTTAATCTTTTTATTTCTATTGAATATGTTCTGTAACCTGAATTATAAAAATTAAACTTTTATTTTATTGGTTGGTTGGAAGAAATCGCCATTTGGCAATAAGCCCGCCAATGTACAAATAACATTATGTACAAAAAGTTAAATAAATAAATAAAAATAAATATATGTATGTAAACATTTCAATATTTTGTCTTAAAACAAAAATATTTGAATATCCTTATTATATTTATTTATTTAATTCACATAAACGCCCGGAGTACTTTTACAAGTACTATACATATATTAAACATAAAAAGTAAGAAATAAAATATATCATTTGGCACATTCAAATAGATGTTCCTACATATAACTAATAAAAATATAAAGATTAAATGATAAACATAAAAGTTGTAAAACATTTAAATTGACCAATATACCCAGTAAAAAAACTTTTTCTTTTTTCTCATATTGAATGATTTGGGTAGGTAGGAAGAAATTGCCTTGGGGCAAAATGCCCGCTCTTATGCATATGTATGTAAACTGTGCATAAATTATCTAAATAAATACGTACATCAGTTAAGGTGATATAAATAATGATTATAGTTATTGTAAACCAATTTACCATAGATTCGTCAAATCTGGTCAGCCATTTCTCCAAATAAATCATTTCTAGTTAAAGCGTTATTCAAGAGCCATCGATGTATGAAACTTTATTTATTTGTTGAGCTCGTTGCATATTCTAAATTTCAGTTGAATTGAATAATGTACGTTCGTGCACAAGTTGCGGAGTATCACGCGATACTTATTCATTGAAACAATAATGACAGTTGCCGTTTTCTTATTCTTATTTCTAACGTATCACAACAGAGATGGAGAATATTTTAGAAAAGGGAACAGGGGTATTGAGGCATTATCAAGGCGTTTTGACCTGTCATTGGCTGTTTTCAGTGACCATTTATCCCACTGTGTAACATTAACCCTTCTATTTTTGAAAAATTCGTATTTCTTCAATTCTTACAACTGTCGATTTTTATTCACTTCACCTAAATCTGGTTTATCTGTAAATTAAAAAAATAATGGTTTCTTTGTTGTGATAAAAATATAAAAGGTGTGTATTTTTTGTTTACATACTAATTATTTTGTATTTTTTTCCTGTACTCTTGTGAATATAATGCTCACTTGGTTTGTATGTATTTGTTTAATTTATTTTGAATTTTTGTTGTTTATTGTTTTGTGTTACTGTAGTTTTTTAATTTTTTTTCTTCTGTTTTGTTTAATATTTTATTGGTTTTTCATTTGTTTTATTATGTTAAGTTTTTTCTTTAATATAGTTCTTGATTTAAATTTGTATTGATTTTTGTGAGTGCCACACCAAAGTATTGTTGCTTTGGTGGGTACTAATTGCATAGTATATAAATATAGCACAAGGGTTATAATCTCTCTCCATTTCGTTTTTTCTCGAAGTCTTCGATCGTCACGGAGCGCACTGTGCTTTAAAATAAATATTCTATACAGTCCACTATTATAAAGATCTTTTTTTTATTAGAGATCGACAGCCAGTGTTTATTGAATTGGCTGCAGCACCAGCACACATTTTTTGAATTAAAAAAAACAGAGGCATTAAGAAGAGCTGAGAGGTGGGGACAACACGATGGCCTCTATTAATAAATCTTACCCCACAATCACTAATGGTTGAAATAATTTGTATTTCTTAGGAATATTTTTTTCTAACTTTCCTCAATACGCAATTTATAGAGAATCATGCATTTTTTAAAACAAAAGCCTTAAAAATTCGATGGAAAAGAACATTAGAATATTTCAGCGTATCAATCACCTTTAAAATCAAAATTTCATATTTACTCTGCAAGGAATCGAACCCAGGATCTCAAGAATGGTAGGCGAACGGACTAACCACTATTTTGTGCGGAAAGAGAATGATGATGATGATGATGATGATAATTTATTTACTGGATCCATTACAAAACCGTAAAAAAAGGTCGTCCGTTTCATAGTTCAATTTATTAACTGTTTATGTTACTGCTAGCATATTAAGAGTATCCGTTCTTAAGTATGATAAGTAGAAGGGGCATTTAAACTGTGCCTAATGCCTTCTTCACCTGAGTCCCAATGAGGAAGTTCAGAGCTACGGGAAATTAGATTTATAAAAAAAAATTCTTACGCTTGGTAAAAATAAAAGCATTTTTTTTTCCGCTAAGTTTGTTGAAAACTGCAATAAGATGGACTTATCTCCACTTGATGGCCATTTTCAGCCTTTTTTTTCTGAGAGTACCCATCGAGTCAAAAACGTTCGTCCAGTGTTCTGGTTCTATTTGAATTTCAAAACTTCTTTATCCACCCAGACAAAGAATAAATCTGATTATAGTTCAAGTCAAAGACCTTGAAGAATCATCGGGACTATAAATGTGAAACTGCGTTAAGAAAATCGTTTCTCGGGGGTTTGTGTGAAGTCACGGTAAACCCAATTGATAGGAAGTAAATTTTCCCACCCTCCATTATTCCGGCGGAAGTGCAGCTAGCTTCACCCCGTTAAGGCAGCCATTGGGGTTGAATCCGGTTATCTCTCCCGCGAGACAGAAGCTTTTCTTTTAATCGAATTTAAAAATGAAACCACCACACTGAAATGTGATTCCGTTGCTAATCAAGAACATTCAAACTTATATTCCAAATCATTGCAATATAAGGAAAGAGAACATGGGAATTTAAAACGGATATATTTCCGCCATTGAAAATGAAACATTAGTTGTACATTTCGCGTCTTGGTCGGAAGGGGTTGAAAGATCTAATGACTATTGAAGGAAGACAAAAATTGGGCCAGCAAATATCAGTTTATGTGTAAGCGCTATAAATATGCAAATGTAATTATAATAATAATTGAGTCAAGCGTAAAACAACTGGAATAATATGAATTTTCAAAATAAATAAATATTTTCAGGCGTTGTCGTTGCATGTAAATTTCGCTTACGATAATTAAAGTTTTAGATTTTTGACTCACTACAAAAGTCTACAGTTGGAAGAAATTAAGACAAATTAATACTCGAACATAGACACAATGATAAAAAGTATATATTTACATTAAAAATATCGTATAACTTATTTAAAACTGTTGAAACGAATTTTAATTTACAAACACATTTTCTCGTAGTTGAGAAAGCTAAAACTTTAATGGTTTTAGTTTTTAGTATACTGTATGTTTTATTTTACAGTTTTCCAATCGGAATTTTTAAAATTAAGATCCTTATTCGATTAAAGATGGTGAGCGTGAAAATAACCGTAAATTTTGCTTCTCTAGTAAACAAACGTATAACAGGATTTTTACAATCGAAATCTAATTAATGAAAAATATTTTTTTAAATATTAGTGAAAGCACTTCCTCCACATACCAAAAAAATATTTAAGAGACCGAAAGTCTTTCTGTTGGTTATGGCCATATCTAAAACTATTATTTCTTGAATTTAGATTAAAAAATTATGTTCTTAATAATTTAGTATAGAAATAAAAGAAATGTAATACAAAAATCCACAAATTCGGAATAATCAGTGATCGGGTTCATTGAAAGTTATCACTAACTAATTTGAATGCTTTATAGTAAAAAACACTATCGTTTTTGCTTTTGAGGCCACTTAAATATATTTTCAAAGGGTCTTAAGGCCACGGTCTCAAGGATCACGTTTTTTTAAATTTATATTCTTAATATGCAAAAAAAAGATAAGTGTATCATTAATTTTTCGGATAAATTTTCTACGATGATTTAAAATACACATTTTTTAAATTACCTGAGAACGAGAAACGATAGGTAAGCTATAAAAAATGATCGCCAATCTGTTGAAAAATTACAAAGTACATAATATAATTAATATATATTATAAAGTGCTATTTTTTCTGTTGTTGTATGTGATTTAACAATATTTCTACTGTGAAATTAACTCAAACGACGATTATTATAAATTCGTGATATATTATATTACAGGCTGTATTATCCATTACATTTACACAATGAATTCAGTAGGTATTAATTATTCACTTGAAAATTAAAATGTCAACTAGCCGATTTGTTCTAGAAAAGAATAATGCCAAAAACAGCAGTTTCAAGCGCCACATGTCCCGCAAAATGACTGTATGAATTTAATGGTGGTCATATGTTAACTGTCATTTATAAAAATAGCCCTTAAGAAATAATGTTCGAAAAACTCTTTTCCAAATTAAAATTCTTCAAATAATTTGTGTGATCTGCATGCTTACTCTAGGAGAAACCGTGACTGGGTTTAAGATGTTCAAAATATGATAAACTTATTAAGCTGGAATAATCGGCTAGTTTCTTGGCTCACTGCTAGCGCTGGGCGCGTTTTATTGATATTTGTAGGAAATACAAACAGTAGCAATGATTTGTAAGTCAAATTAATTATTTGTTTGTTTTTTTTGTAAATACCATTAAGCGTTGAGTTAAGTTACGGTAAAACATTATAATTGAAAGTCAAATATAATGGTTGGCTGCGCATAACCGCTTGTATAGACGATTCGCCCCTGCTATGAGACAAATGGCCCTTAAAAGTACTCTTTTCGCATACTCGAAAAAATCGTTTTAATCGTTTTTTCTATCGATTTCGCTCCTTCGAAAATAATAAATTTTTTTGTTAATATATTCTCGGAGAATTTTCAATTTTGTAAATTGCAATTTGAATTTAAATTAGTACTATAAATTTGGAGGGCCTTTGCCTCTTATTGACATTCATCCTCATGACTATATTGCAAACACGAATAGTAGCAAAAACTGTGTTTACTTGTATCAAATTCTGTTGCAATAGTCTATGTCAATTATGTATATTACGTCATCGCACTATCCATGTGAGCAACGTTTGTTAGAAGCGCGCTCGGCAGGCATGACGTGTGAAGTCATAGTGGCGTAACGTCATCTGCGAGCCGATTTGTTTGTAGGTACGCGTTTTTAAACCAGAAAATTATAAATGAAAACTTGTTTTCGAACATTGGTAGTTTTATAATTAGAATCCTAAATCCATCAATTTCTAATTTATTTTCTTGTTATTCCCAAGTTGTGAAAATATCCGTGCTGGTAGAAAATATATTAAAAAACCTGCGTCGAAACTTAACTCAAAAACGTGAATTTCCGACCTGTGCTATTAATATCGCTAAGGTATGTATTAGTTTCCACTATATCTCCATTAAGAAAGGAATCCAGTTCCAATTCAGCTCAATTACTAATCTTCTCTCAGTGATCCAATACGATCCACGTCTTGTACTGTCTTAAGTTTCAAAACACTATCTTCGGAGGACACAATGACTTCACTGTTAAGCTTAATTGCAATTTGTAGTTTTCCGAGCAAATTTTATGCTTGGTGGCAATGGTTATTTCGATGCCAAATCACGTCTAAGAAATTTCTATGCAGATTGGATCAATTTCCTTGCATTTGAGGACCGTTTTCACAAAGTGAAATTTAAAAAAAAAAACAAATGCGTTTATAAATGAGTTTTTCCATGTGAGTTCTATCGATTTGGGAAATAAAATGTTAATAAAACGATATATGTGCGAAGTTGTAGCGGTTCAAATATCGTAAATTTTAACCAAACGAAATATCTACACTCCATAGAGTTTTTACAAAGCAAAATATCTACAAATTTTTTTGATGTGTTAAGTTTTTTAAAATAAAAAATACAAACAAAACACAATTTTGGACAAGAAAAAACATGTGAATAAATTTCTGGCCTACTGTATAAAATTAATTAAATAATATTATTTGAAATATATTTTGTTATCATTTTATTTGTGCTATTGTGTATGTAAAAATATAAAGGAGGTAAATACCTAAATGTGTATATTTACATAGGTACTTCGATATATCATTTTACAAAAAATTAGTTTAAAATGATTTCACCCCAAAGTAGATTTATTAAATTCCCGACATAAATAAATTTTCCATCACAAAAATAGGTAGATATTTCTTTTTTGTAAAATTCGTAAATTAAGAACATTTTTGTAAATAATTTTACTGATTTTATGAGTAAAAAATTTATAAATATATAAAGTGTAATTTTATTTTATTTAAAATCGTAATAGTTTTATTTCTAACATGAAAAAACCTTTTCCTGAAAAATTTTCATTTTGTAGATATTTCACTTTGTAAAAACGGTCCTCATTTGGCATTGAATAAAAAAACGTTTATCACAAATAAAAGCAAAATGTTTTTCAACAGTTTTTTTAGATATATAAATTTTTCCATATCCTTTTTTAATTTGAACCTTTAAGTAGAGTATATTAAGTAGAATATATATATGTGCAAATTATTTACATCACGTATCCAAATATATGACACATATCCACATAAACACATATTACACATATCCAAAATATGCCAAATCTGTACTCTCTGCTGACGATAGTAAAATATTTATGAAAATAAATAAAAAATAAAATAATTTTTTTTTGATAATATTTTTTTTACCATCAAACGAAACTCAAGCTATCCTAACCTAATCTAACTTCGCATAACAAAATAACTCAAAAAATGAAACGATAGTAAAAATATAAAAAATGCGCCTTCTCTACCCACCTTCAAGAAATACCTAAACATTATAATATATCCCCAGAATCCTGAACTCCTACTTTTTTATACCTTTTTTTCCCAAATATATTTTTTCATCCCTTTTTTCTTTCCTTAGTTCTTCTTTCCATCTCCTTCCAAACTCATTATCTGATCCCACATTACTCATCATTTAATATGTATTTAAAAATATATATATATTAATGAGGACTGCAACCTCCTACAATCTGATTTGAACCGCCTGCCTCTCAGATTATTGCCGCATCAACCATCTTACCCTTAACATCAAATGCACATGTATATCTTTCTCGCGTTAACATAATCCTTTAAATTTTCAGTATACTCTAAATAATGAAACAGTTCCAAGGTAGAACGTTATTATAAACTTTGGTATATTTCACATTAATGAATTAATTAATAAGGTATACAAAATACTAGTTTTTTTAATGCAAAAGTCCAACGACTTAAAACACACTAAAACCTTAACACTGCTTTACAACACATATACGAGAAGTCAGTTAGATGATGCTTCAATTATATGGGGATCCCCAATATTCAATATATATAAACAACCCAGAAAAGATACAGAGGACATTTAAAAATGGAATAGAAAAAAAAAACAATTTTATTGTGCACTAAATGCAATTCAAACTCTGGAGTCCAGAAGAGTGATTGCAGATCAATTATTCCTGTCCAAGCTTATTAACTACGTAATGGACTGCCCTTTACTTAAATTTTTTTTAGAATATTTTGTACCCAACAGAACAAGACTCCATACTACATTCAATTTGCCAATACCTAGGACTAACTCAAGGAAAAACGATTTTTTCTTTACAGCATGTCATTATTATAATACTGTTCTCTCCAGTCACGCAGACATTTTGTATCTCTCCTATATGAAATATAGAAGATTCTTTATAGATAAAACTACGCCTGTTTAGTTATACAATGTCAGTAATTTTATATGTATGTTCATTATTATATTTTGTACCTAATTATTTTTATCAAACTGTATTTTTTTCCCCTTATTCTTTACATTTTTTCAATTTTTATTTACTTTATTTTTATGACTTAAAATATACATGTAGGTATTTTAAGTGCCTAAAATTTCTTAATTTTTATGTTGCTTTTATTGTGATACATTTGATATACTGAATGAATAGCTTACATCACTGTGGAAAATTTATATCGACTGTTTTTGCAATTAAGTTTGTATGTATTCTTATTGTCTGTAAGCAATACATTTAAAAACAGTTTTTTTTTTCCTAAATAAATAAATAAACATATGTCTTCACCTTAAGTTTTAATTTGAATGGTTTTTTCTTAATAAATATTTTTCCCATATCATCAAATTTTATTAATGCCTTATATAAAATATAAAATAAAATTTCCAAATGTGTGTGTGTTCATAATATAGACAGGTTCCTGGAAGCACGAAGCATGAGCTAATCAACTTACCATTTATATAATTAAATTGATCTAAATACGCAGCAATTGGAGTACCGATGCAGTGTTCTATGCACCAGTGGACGAGGATAGGGAAATGGTGATTATGAAAACTTAATATTCATATTTTCTAATTTCATTTTAATTTTTTTTTTAAATTGACATTATTTTCTATTAAATATTGAAAGACTTTAGTTTATTCATCTTATCGTATCTATAATATCCTCGTTTTAGTTACTTTATTTACTCGTATGTCCGTCTCTCGGTGAGGCATATTATAATATTTTAGGCCTCTCTATCTGCGGTCGTTCAGACGATTACTGACAACGAACTGCCGTGAATGTCCAGGAACGCAAGAACCGGATGCCTTGTAAAGTAGATTTGCGTGGTTGAGGCTCTCGGGAAGCAAACGCAGAATATGGCCAAGCCAGCTGTATCGTATGTTATCGCTTACATAGGTAAGTTTTGTGGATGCATGAATATGGGAATCAAATAAGAGTTTTTCATCCAAACTAACACTTGTTGATTCTATTGTAAGCTGTTCTAATGTGTTTTTGTCAATAAACACCGTTTTATAACGGCACTAAAACTGAAAACCAATAATTTGCACAGTAAATTAAGTAAACAAGTAATAAAATGTTTATATCTTACATGTCTATAAAATGTTAATAACTTTCTCTGTCCGGCAGATAAAGAATACAGTTCTGTGTGTGAAATAGAACCGGAACTCTGGGCGGATGCTTTCAACTCAATTGCTGCTCTTAGTTAAAAATCCTGAAAAAGGAAATCGAGTGGAGAAAAGTTCACCTAGTAGTGACATGAATTATACAATGTTATATTTCACTGTCCCTGGATTGGCGCCTGAAGCGTAAGATTCAACATCGTACATTCTTGGTACACATAATCGTGATACACTGCTCATATTTTTTCTAAAACAGTGCTCAATACACTACAATTAGGGTTTGATTATAATGATGATTTATGTCAAAATTCAATCCAAATTTCAAAATTTAAAAATACAATTTAACTTTCTACAAGCTAGAATCCAGCACCAATATAAAGAGGAAATTTAGTGACGCAAACAAAACAAAATAATATATTTTGATTTATGAAACTGGTTTAATTTAAATCCTACCGTGAACATTTTTTATGTATTTTTTTTGTTTAATAGCGTATGCTTGCAATTTACAACCAGTCTCGTCTTAATCATCAAATATGGATTAACATTATTAAGCTCTCATCTTATGTATATTTCTTATCCCGACAAAACATTTTAGTATTGTGTTATATATATTTGTAAATGTTCCTATTTTTCAAGTTATCGTACGGTTTTTTTTTCTGATTAAAAGAAATATTTTCGTTCTTGTGACTTGCCCAACTATTTTATTTTAAAAGCCATTTTAAGCGTGTCATAAATAACTTAATATTAAAAAACGGGAATCAAGTGGAGGCAGAGTAGAATTTGAACCACGGACCTCCATGAGCCCGAGACACTAGTCACAGGACCACAACCCGATTCAAAGTTAACTTTGCTTAACTAAGAGAATTTTCTTGTAGTTCTCCAGCAACCTTTTAATATTTATTAAATAATGTTTTTTTTGTAGTTACTTTTTATTTTATTTTATTAATATAAACGGCAAATCTGCCTTTTACAAAAATTTATACTTCTAACATATTTGACTGAATATTTTTTTTATACATAAATTTCGTTACACCCAAGATTTATAAAAAAAAATTAACCTAAAAATTATACAAGATGTATATTAAAAAAAATAACCTAAAAATTATACTGCACAATTAGTAGAAAGTTTAAACGATTCAAGAATAAATGTAAAAAACAAAATTAAATATTAAAACATTCTAAAGTAATACAACAAAAAAATCATAAGTACTGTTTCATACAGCTGGGCAAAGTGAACAAAAAACTGTTTATATTATGAAATGCATGAATAAATAAATAGTTTCTATTCACCATCTTTGAAAAAGTTCAAAAGGTTTGTTCTATAGGAACAATACTCTACACTAAATATATCAGATACTTGGAAATAACTATTGCCGAGTTCATGAAGTCTGTTTAATACGGCATTACAAGTATACACTGTCCGTGAATTATTGCTACAAAACGGTGGCACCTGTCTAGTCATTCTTCCAGGCACCCTGAAGTTGATGAGATATAATAGTTCAGGTCAATCCCATATTGAATTTACAATTTCAAATAAATATAACAGGTCTTTAATTTTTCTTATATCGTTAAGTTTTAACAAATTTAATATTTTTAGTAAAAAATCGTAATTCAAAAATTCATGACTGATTCTAAGTTTAAAATTTATATACCGTATGCACCTTTTTTCATAGTAAAATGATGTCAAAAACCCAAACGTTTGATCCATTATCGTAATTTGATTGATCAAAGTAATAAAAAAACCACTCGTGAAGTTTGTATTATTTTTAGGGGGTAAATTTTATTTAAAAGAACTTGTTTTAGAAAAAGACTAAAACAAACAGCAGTTAGCAAAAATATTTACAAAATATTTTATTTAGTTATGTACATAAGCTTTATTTATACTTGATTTTTACTAGCTTATTTACAAGTCAACATAAAATAATTCCTTGCAAATGGGTATTCCATAAATTGATTTCAAAACATTATTTTAAGGATGCAAAGTTTATTTTCATTTTACAATGTAATCATTGTTTGCTTTTTTTTATAAATAACAAGCTAATCCACGAAGTTTCCAGAAACATTTTCCAATTATAAATGTTACATTTCCCTCATCCTCTGAAAATAATTCACAAACAATATTTTCTTTAATAAATAATCGAACAAAAACAGAATTCCAATTAACGAATTATATAATGGAAAACATATTATTTAATTTGACAAAAGATAATTTACGAAAGCTTGTTTGTATTTTTTCTGGAAATACAGGTATTTTCCAAAATATTCGCAGAAGCTTTTTTTTATAAATTTAATACAGTACGATTGGGAGGTTTTTGCGATCCATTTTCTAATATTTAAAGTCAGCGTCTCACAACTAAATCATCTAAATTGAAAATAATACACGAATATCCGCATCGTAGAATTAGATGTGCCATAGATATTCTGATATGGCTCTCAAATACCAGGGAAATATCATTTATATTTTATAATCGCGCATAAAAGAGTGCTTTTTTTTATTTCGTTGCTCACTGTCAGTTTTTTTTATTATTAACACTTAACTTCTCTGCTGAATGTTTTTTTATTTATTTATAAAGTGACTAGAATACTATTCGTCCATGAACTTTGTAGCTGCAAGACGTTTATTAATCTAGGTTTTGTGTATAAATGTAATCATTTTTCAAACTTTGAATTTATTTCAACAGAGAGGGAAAACATTTTTGAGAAGGGAATATGCAAGTATAGTCATTTACAGGGCTTATGACCTGTCATTGGCTAATTTAAGTGGCCACTTTACACACCATTCACCATTCACCATTCGGCCCATGTTTGAACATCCACATTTCCTCAACTCTTCTATCTGTTGACTTTTGTGAAGTAAAAGAGCTGAAACCTTTATCATGTGGGTGAGATTCATCCGGCTGAACCAAATCACCTACTAGGCAACAAAACAATTTTCCAATTTTTATACTTCTTCTTTTACCAGGTAGTTAATTCAACAATGTTTGAGTATGTCCAAATGCTTGCAGACTGGCTGGATTTCATCCCTAGGGAGTTATTCATATTTAAATTTATTTCAACAGAAAGGGAAAACATTTTTGAAAAGGGAATATGGAAGTCTAGGCATTTACAAGGCTTATAATCTCTCATTGGCTGGTTTAGGTGGCCACTTTACACACTGTGTAACATTCACCATTCTGTCCATATTTAAACATCCGCCAGGTCATAAGCCCTGTAAATGCCTAGACTTCCATATTCCCTTCTCAAAAATGATTTCCCTCTCTGTTGAAATAAATCTAAATATGTATAACTCCCTAGGGATGAAATCCAGCCAGTCTGCAAGCATTTGGACATACTTAAACATTGTTAAACTTTCAAACTATTTGATAATTAAATTTCATAAATAAGATCTAGAATTCCAAGTATCCATGCACTCAGTAGCTGCAGTACGTAATGTAATCTAGCTCTTATTTGCGAAGGCTAAAATATCAACAACAACCAACCATCACGCCGTTTCTCCGTAAGGGTAGGCAGAGAGGATAGAGCCCCACTCTATCCTTGCATACAGATCTCGCTACCTCTACATTCATACATCTTCTCATGCACGCGCGCCAATTATTCCGACTGTTGATATATCCATACTAAAGTATTTGTTGGATTTTTTTGTCTTTCTCGGTCTTCCTCTATTTCTGCATCTATCAACCTTTGTATTGTAAATATTTTTTGCCGTTCTTTTGCTGTCCATTCGCTCTACATGTCCAAACCAGCGCAGAGTTCCTTTCTTGACTTTGTCGATAATGCCTATCTCAGTCTTACATAATGTCTTGACATTTGTGCATCTATCGTACATAGTTTTACCACACATTTGCCCGAGAGATCGTATTTCAACAGCATTCAGCCTATTTTCATCCCTGTTTTTCCAAACTATACTTCACTTCCATACATCAGAGTTGGGACCAGGACTCCATTATGAACTGCTAATTTTGCCTCTTGCGACAAGCATTTATTTTCCAAGGTTGATTTCAGTGCACCGTTCACTCTGTTCCCGGCACTCACCCTTCTTTCAATATCTTACTTAGTCATTCCCTCCCTAGTAAACATACTTCCCAGATACATAAATTCCTCTATCTGTTTTAGTATACAGTGATTCACAGTGATTTTACATTTAGTCATACTTTAATTTCTTTCAAAAACCATTTCATTCAATTTATCGATATTCATCAGCAAATTGCTTTCCTTGCACACATCGTAGATTTTTGTCAACAAGAGTTGCAGTTCCTTTTTGTTGTTAGCAAGAAGCACGGCATCATCAGCATACAAAAGACAATTGACATTTAGATCACCCAATTTTGCTCCCATTCTTGAACTTTTCAGTTCTTTCATTCACAGTTATCGATATATACGTTGAACAGCCATGGTAACATCACGCATCCCTGTTTGACTCCTTTATAGATGTCAAACCACGATGTGAATGATCCATTAACCCTAACACATGCTGTGCTGTCTTTATACAAAGAAGCTATTTAGATATTATTTTTATTGTTAGATTTCATGCCCTCTGTAGCCACAAGACGTGCTGTAATCCAAGTCTTATTTGTTATGAAATTATATTGTAATTGAAAATTAGTAACTTAAATCGTAACCGCCTATGCACCATGTATCTGCAAGACGTGTTGAGATACTTATAGTTCAGCGCCCTTGGGGAGATTTTCACAAAAATAGCGCTTTATAAAATATCCAAATTAAAAATAATAAAAAAGTTGTGTTTAGCCCCCGTGTTGTGTTCAAAGTGGGAATGTTACAATACGTGTACAACGGTTGGCTCTCGCTTCAAAAGGGTCGTTACTCTGGGTCAGTGGCCGTTCTGGGAGTTTGGACCAGTCAGTATCAGCATTAGGGTATGCAAAGTTGTACGAAATTCTTTACCGGTTTATCGGTAAAACATAACTGTAATATTACAAGATAATTCAGCGCAATACCGTATTAATAAAAACAAATTATAAAAATAGGTACAAAGGATCTTTCATACGGCAATAGCTCTACAATATTTCGAGAATCTACGAGAAATCAAAGATACTCACCTCACAAATGGAACGATTTCAAATTTTTTAAATAAAACGTATAAAAAAGTAATTTTGTGTGTCAGTAAGTTTTTTGTTTTTCTAAAAAAGATCTCTTATTTGCATACCGGACTTCGGAAGAAGGCGTAAAAAACAAGGCGCTTTTAAGAGATTTTGGATGGTCTTAGCTCTTTATTAGAAGCGACACAATCAGGAACGACCCATGTCTGTGAACTTGCTCCAACTTGCTAGAAAATTCGTGTTGAGTCGGGGCACTTGTAATGCATTCATAACCATACATTTACACACATATATACTTACCTCACTATTTTTTGTATTTATTTTACATAAGACTCTAAAGTGTTAAAATATTTATTTTTAGATTAAAAAAATGGTCATTTAATAGAAACAGTTAAAATATCATGATACTTTTTTGTTATGTTTATTGATTTTAAGTAATTAATTATTTTTATATGAAAGATCAAGGAATTTATTTACACTTGTATGTAAAAATATGCATGATTTGCATCCGAAACTCGTTACATGTCAAAAAATCCGACACGTCACCAAGTTATTACCAACCACACCAGGATAGCATTTACAAATTGATTCCCAAAGTGCATATGGTTGCACAAAAATATTTTTGATACATTCAAAAATTATATTAAAAAAACTACTTCATTTATTTTATTACGATTAATTATATTGTAAAACTAAGAGTGACAATCAATAAATAATCACCGTTGGAAAACAAATGAACAAATATGCCAGTTTTTTTCCTGTTTGCTGGCCTGGTAGATTGATAACCGAAGACAATTTTTTTTCTTTGCACCTGCTCATGTTCACGTATTTTTTACCGGTACAAAACGGTTAAAAATACCGATTTGCTTTCCCTAACCATCCCTACTTTTAAGTCAGTAGTAGATAGAGCTTTAGTTGGAAAGTCCTATATTGTACGGGTATGGTTAATAGACTCTCAGGTTGTGAAGAAACTTCACTCAAAGCTCAGTCAGGATGGCTTCAACTCCAGGGATTGTACTGAGAAAGCTCTCACTTAGTCATTAGTTTAATATAACTCACTCTCTTAGGTCCTCTACTCAATACTATTTAACAACATTGTACATATATTATCTAAGGTATCATGTTCACTGAGAGAATTATTCTCAAACATTTTAGATAAATGGTTATGGAAATCTAGGTATTTACAGGGCTCATCACCTGTCATTAGCTGATTCATTGTTTTGATAACAACACTTCTTCAATTCAATTATCTGATGATTTTTATAGGTAAATAGCTGAAATCTTTGCTGGTGAGATTCATCTGACTAAATTATTTCGTTTGCAAACCAAGCAACTCCTGAAAATATATATTTTATTCAACATTTAGGTATACTGCTTCGACCTCGTATTGTAATAGTCAGGGTGTTTTCTTACCATGCAAGAGGTCTCGGGTTCATTCTCAACATGGTTGATATGAAATAAAAAATAATAATTATGTACAAAAAGTGAAATAAATAAAAATATATATATAATATTAAAACACCGATAAATAACAGTTAATATGTTTATGTAAACTTTGTTGTACAGTTATACTCCAACTATCCGGATAAATGAATTAAGACAATGCTTTAAAATAAACGCAAAATTTACTCAAAGATATTTTTTTTACAGCTTTTGAAATAATACAGCTAATTTCAATCACATTCAGGACTTACTTAAAGATGTCCTGCAAAGTTAATTGCTTTGACGAACATTTTCTTTATTTGTTGATTCTTGATTTGGATATTTGGCAACCCGGGTGGCTGGAGTTCGGATAAACGGAGTTTTACTGTAGAGTAAACACACTAACAGGAAGTAATGTTTTATTATTATTTTGCACTGTGTATACAAAATGTCGGCCCCGTGGTGTAGTGGTTAGCGCGTGCCTACCATGCAAGAGATCTCGCCTTCGGTTCATGACACGTTTGACATGAAATATTTATTTCAAAAGGTGTTTTTTTACTAAAATATGTCCTGTATATATCCTGGACTGGTACCTGATGCCTAAGACTGATCGTTTTGCCTTTATGTAACAGAAATAATCAAGATACGCTGCGATTAGTGTACCAATGCAGTGCCAAATGCACCATTAGGTGCGGAAAGGGAATAATTATATAAAATGTCTGCATTTAAACAGGTTGTACCTATTTAGGCAGACTACCCCCAATCCAGAGGAACCTATCATAACAAAATGTAAAAGAATAATGGCATCGTATTTTTTTTATATTTTTTTTTATTGAAAAATATTTTTTGTCCAAGTAATTATAAAGTTACAAATTTTTTGTACGTACATATTTAATCATAACGTTTCTACCTCTCTAATAAAGTGAAAAACTCGTGTTTAGAGAGGGAGTTCGTTTTTTAAATTTATATGTGTACATATATATGTTTTATTTTATTTTTACTAAATGGAAAAGATTCCTTAAAATTTGTAATTATATTATAAAATATACACAATCTTCCACTGTATGGAGTTCAGAATATGGTGGCCCTCAAGTGTTTTTTAAATTTATATTTTAATGTTTTAAAATTTGCTATTGATTTTAAAATTTCTGGAAGATTATTAAAGTTTTTTTTCCCAACATATGAACAATGATTTAAAGCTGCAGTTGTGTTGAATCTATGTTAAGGTAAGTTATTTGGAAATCTTGGTGATATTAATAAACCACGCATATTGTTACTATAAAGTATCAAACGGTGTAAAAGTTGTCATAAATTACGGTTTAAGAAAGTTTAGAATCAAAAGTAATATGATTAATTATGAATCTATAAATCTATCTATCTATCTATATATTTAAAAGCCGATGTTTGAATGGTTGTCCTCGATGGACTCGATAAGTACCGGACCGATTTGCGTGAGATTTTTTAGATAAATGTGCATCTTTGCCACGAGAAGGTTTATAGCTCATAAAATCTTCAATTTATTAAGCACAAAAAAAGTTAGGAGTGTAAATAATTGTTTATCCATCAGTAGGGTTGCATTCGCTGAAAAAATGGATGGATGTAATTTTTTTGTGTATAAAAAAAGTAAGTTTTTGAATGTTTACAGACAACATTCGTTTTTTTATGGATCCCAATCAGATAATTTCATTAAATTCCTAATAAATATACCCATTTATTTCTTTTTACTGGATTTTTGGTTTTACTAAAATAATATCAACTGATATTCCATACATTTTTGAAAATCGCATTCCTGACTCAAGTGTATCCCAGAGCAGAGTTTGGCATTTTCTGAAAGAACTCTGTTTTTGAAAATAATTGATTATTTCATGTTTTGGAATTCAAACATAAACAAGTACTTAGGTATCTACTTAAATTCAATATTTGAATATCTTTTACTTTTAGATTCTGAATTCAATTATAAACAAGTACCAAATTACCAATAAAAAGTTACAGCATCTTTTTTACGTTGAATCGAACGGTCTTTACTGAAGATTTTTTAGTAAATTTTTGAAAGTATACTTAATTATGTTTAATCTTAAGAGAAAACGCGGTCCGACTTTTCTTCATACAAACGTATTCACGTGTTTACTTTCTGAATTATGGCATTATAGAAATGTTTTTTTTACAATACCAACAACAACAAACTATCACGCCGCTTCCCCGTAAGGGTAGGCAGAGAAGATATAACGCCACATCACTATCTTTGCATTCAGATCTCGCTTCCTCTACATTCATAGATCTTCTCATGCACGCGCGCAGATTTATCCGAATTTTGCCATATCCATCTGCAAGTATTTGTTAGATTTGGTCATGCCATGTTTTTTTCTATTTCTGCATCCATAAACATTCACATTGAAAAAAATTTAACGCAGAGCTCTTTTTAACACATTGTACCTTTGACGTGTCCCTATATTGTTTCGTTTTTTTAAAGGGTTTGCCATAAGAACTAGAACCATCCGAACCCGTAAAAAAGCATAGTTTTATCTTGTCTTCGGGCGCATGGCGCACGGTATACAAATATAACTATTTTTAAGAAACGCAAAACATACCGATACAGAAAATTTTATTTTGAAACTCTGTCTAAAAAATAACAAAATTGGTTCAGTTTTGAGGTGCAAAATACGGTACAAGACAGTGATAGGAAATCAATGTTCAAACACCTTTTATCAAAACTCTCATAATTTATGTAAACTGAAACTCAAAAATAATAATATAAACGTACATATCTAATTTGGACTAAATACTATAATTGATATCAAACTTTCGATTGTGTTTTTTTTAATCTTCTTAGCAAGAACTCAAATCTAACAATAGCAAAGCATTGCCGCGTTCAGCTTGTTAATCATAAAATTGAAATGAATATTTTCCGCAATGTATATAATGTGTATAAATTTTTATTGAAAACGCCGATCTGTCATTTCGTATTTAAAAACTCGTATCATATTATTAAGTCCATAAATTTATCGTTTGAAAAAAGGAGAATATATTCATATTATACGCATCAAAAGCAATCATACAAATTTAATAACATCGAATCTTATTAAGATAAGGCGTTCTCGGAAATTCGAAATGGAGATGTTGTTATTTTCTTGATAAATTTATTAAAAAAGGAATGAAATATAATAACAATTGGTGACATCTTTTTTGTTATTAGTTTACTATGGGGGTTGCGTGACTTTGACTTGCGAAACTTTAATACACATGTTACTTTTTAATAAAGAAACTAATGCATTTACGAGTTTTAAAATCAGTTAAACAGTTATGTAAAAATATTTTTTACCTAGCTCAATACACTCCCAAACAAAATTTATTTTTTAATTTGTCAGTTTCGAGTTTCCAACAATATTTTCACAGGAACAGGTCGTGGTTGCGTCTCTGAACCTAATAAACGTATGTTTTATTTTGTCATAAAATAAATAAATAATTGAGAACCAAAATATTTTCAGTAGAGCTTTTTTTCATCATAATCATCATTCTTTTTCCGCACATAACGGTGCACAGGGCACTTAATTTGTACACCAATCGCAGCATATCTGATAATTTTTTTTTGCTGCATGAAAGTGAGAGGATCAGTCTTACGCTTCAGGTACCAGTCTAGGGACTATGAAGTATTCTAGAGTGATTTTTTTTTTTTAATGAAAGAGTTAATTTTATAACTGTGAATTTAGTAAATACGTTCGCTAAAAACTCTTGTGAGTATTTGATGTTTATTTTTGTGATCTAACCGGGAATCAAACCTTTAATGCAGCCAGAGTGCCGGCCATTATATTGCCTAGTATGTGAAATAATTCAGTCAGATGAATCTCTTCGCAACAATAAAGGTTTCAGCTCTTTAACTTCACTTAAATCAACAAATGGAAGAATTGAATAAATTTGGATGTTCAAATATAGGCAAAATAGTGAATGTTACACAGTGTGTAAAGTGGCCACTTAAACCAACCAATGACAGGTCATAAGCCTTGTAAATGCCTAGACTTCCATATTCCCTAATTTAAGGTGTTCTCCATCCCAGTTGTAATTTGTTAACATCTATTTATGTTTTTTTTTTCCTTCTCTTTTTTTATTTGAATTAATAACCTTACCTTTTTTAATATGGAAACTTCACTGGTCCATTAGAGTTAAGTCTAACTGTGTCTAACCTCAGAATTAGTGCTGCACTCTGAAATAAGAAACGAAGCTCAACTTTCATCGATTGAACCAGACGAGCCACTATTTACCAAACAAGTAAAAGTTTATATACTACGGAATATGAGCCCCAAAAAAACACCGGGCAATGACTACTTTACATTAGATATATGCACTAAGGTCACAGAACTATTTGAAAATGAAGTTATAGAAATGTACAACGCATGTTTTCAACTTTATTGCTTTCCCATTTGTTGGAAGTGCCCTAATGTTATTGCTATACCAAAACCTGGCAAAGTCGAGAAAAATGATGTCAAATCATATAGACCTATTGGGCTCATTCCAGTTTTTGGAAAGGTTTTGGAGAAACTTATGATTGAAAGAATTTCTTGGCATCTTAATAAAAAGCTTAGCCCAAAACAATATGGTTTCACACCCCAGAAGTCTACTGAAGATGCCTTAAATGCAGCCATCATCTATATAAATGAAGGAAAAAATAACCGCCAAATCGTCATAGCTGTCTCATTGGACATCCGTGGAGCCTTTGATCATGCTTGGTGGCCATTCTTAATATGTCAACTACTTTGAAAAAACTGCCTTAAAATTATTTTGGAACTAGTTATCGACTATCTTGAAAATAGAGAGGTCAAAATAACACACGCAGATATAACTAAACACAAAAAGACTTCACAAGGATGTATTCAAGGTTCAGTTTTTGGTCCAAGCTTTTGGAATATAATTTTGGATAATCTTTTACAAATAGATTTTGGAAATGGAATTGACATACAAGCGTTTGCTGATGATGTTTTTCTGACAGTCAGAGCTCAACTTATTTCTGAAGCCGAAGAAAGAACAAACTGTGCCCTTTCGACAATAGCTGATTGGGGAAAAAAGGTTAAACCTAACTTAAGAAAAGAAACTCTTCCTAATTTATTCATGAACGGTGTAAAGCTAGCTCTTGCTGACTCTATTAAGGTATTAGGTGTTACTGTAGACAAGCATCTCAACTGGTCACTACATGTGGATAACGTCTGCAAGAAGGCTGCTAATCTTTCTGGAATGCTTGTGAGAGCGGCAAAACCAACATGGAGGTGCTCTCCTGCGGTAATGCAGCAAATTTATTATGGTGCTATTGAACCTCTTGTTACATATGCGGCCAGCTTATGGAGTGAAGCGGTAAAAAAGAAATGCAATAAGAAAAAACTTGACAGCTTACAAAGACAATTTGCCATAAGATCTTGTAGAGGATACAGAACCATTTCACTCTTCTCTGCTCAAGCTCTAACAGGGTTTACACCGTTAGACATTAAAATTCAAGAGAGGAAGGACATTTATAATGTCAAGAAACTTGGTAAGCTGTATTCAATTCCAGATGATCGCAAGTATCAAGGAACTGCAAACTATTTCGATTTACCTCACCCGTGCGAAAGAATTCCCGAAAATATTATTTTACTTGACAAAGATATACCTCCTTATGCTCCCAATGAAATTAGAATCTTTACGGATGGTAGCCTGCTCGACGGAAAAGTGGGAGCGGCATTCGTTTCTTTTGAGAGTGATAAAGAATTACCAGGCAGAATATTTAAATTAGATAATTTCTGATCAGTTTTCCAGGCTGAACTACTCGCAATACGAGAAGCTCTCGAACGGTTATTAAAGACCAACAAGAAAGATGGGTTGTTGCAAAAATATTATCAGATTGTCGTTCGGGCGTTTAAGGTATAACAGATACTCGGTCGGTAAATCCATTCATTGTAGATATTCAGAGTAAAACTAAGCATCTAAAAAATCTAAAAATAAGAGGGATGAACATTCAAATATGCTGGATAAGAGGACATGCTGGTATCGTAGGAAATGAGAGAGCGGATAAACGAGCAAGAGCCGCAACTTGTAAAAGAACGGCATTTTTCTTCTCAGAATTTCCCCTTAGCTTTGCTAAACGCTATATAAAACAAAATACGCAGCAGCGTTGAGAGGATCATTACCGCGCTTTTTCTACAGGTAAAATCACTAAAATGTTTTTCCCAACGCTGGCTGATGCAGCAAACTTCCGTCATCATCACCAAAGTACTTTCGAAACGACACAATTTTTTACCGGACACGGAGCTATGAGAAGTTATCTATATAGGTTTAAATTAAGGAATGATGACTATTGTCCATGCGATGATATTTCTTTACAGAGTATAGAACATCTGTTATTTCAGTGCCCATTTTTCAGTTTGCAACGCCATAATCTTGAAGCAGAATGCAGGAAAGATGGAATATCCTTAACAGATATCCACACTGTAGTTAAAAGTAGTTATCACGCGCCATTTTTCTTGAACTTTTCAACAATGGTGATTGGACTCATAAAGGTAATAAACCAAAATCAGTGATCGAACATCCCATTTCCAAGACAAATAAAAACTTTTTTTTTTCTTCCGAGTATCTTAGCCTTGTACATGACACGCAAGGCTACTAATACAGGGGTCCAAATATATATTTAAAAAAATAAAATAAAACATTTTAAAAGTCTAACTGTGTAAAATATAAAAATATGTAACTGTACTGTATGTTTCTTAAGTAAAAAAATTAAAAATAGTACGTTGTTATAAAACATTGTCATTTTGAGGAAAACATTATTTTTACTCGGCATTCAAAACGGGTAAAAGGCACATTTGATAACAACTAAGGGCGTTATTCAAATGTTCAACGGTCTACAGAAAAATATTCCCAGAGTGAAAATTTAAGCAAACCCTGTAGGTTTATGTTGTAAAAACATACGTAAATTTCTCCAGTAAGTGTATTCTCCTGTCCAAAAGCGATGTTTTACATTAAATTTGCAATAACGTTCCTAGCGCTCAGCTTTGCTACTTTAATTGAAAAATCCGCCCCCAGCTCAAAAAACTTCTCGTATACTCCAAGAAATACCTTTTTACTCTTTAAAAACACTTTTAGCTTCACCAATAAGTTTGAGAAAACGTACAATTACTGATTTCCCGTCCCCATGCATTTGCGTATGTGATTTTTAATTTAACTTCCAGCGAAGCGAAATAAATTTGAAACAAAATAAACGTTTCAAGTAAAATGTAACGTTTTAAAAAAAAAAATTGTTATGTTAACGATCAAAACACTTTTATATTTTAATTTAATAAATAATTATGATAAAAGTTAATTGCTAATACTGGGAGAAACAGGCTTATTATAAATCTGTCTTGACTTGAAAAGAGTTGGTCGTCCGGAAACCAACATGGCGCAAATAAATCATTCAGTTGTGTAAACAAGGTATTTTATTCATACATTATTCCATGACCGCTCCCTAGTTGGATCATATGGTGTCCACAAAGATCCTCCGAGACATCCGCAGCACATGGCCGAGCCAACCGTATCGCCTCCGCTTCTTCGAAATTCTTCTGAGACACCTATTCTCAAAACTCAGAATTTTGCTGCTTTGGGCCCTAGTGAGGTGCCACGATTCGCATCCGTAGAGGAGAATAGGTGTTATATAGGCGGCATTAAGTTTTCACTGAGAAAATACCCAATCTCCAGACAGCTTTTATACTATTGAATGTGGCGCCTGCTATTTCTAGCCGCACTCCCGGTTATTTTTTAAAGTTGCCAAACAGGGTGAGTCTTTGTTAAATAATATTTTTAATTGATTCGGCATTCACTTCGTAACACTTCATTATAAATGATTAGAAAAACAAAACTTTGTCCAAAAATGTTTTGAGTATGTCCAAATGTTTACAGACTAGATGGATTTCCCCCCTCGGGAGTTATTCCCTTCTCAAAAATGTTTCCCCTCTCTGTTCCAACAAATTTAAATACAAAACTTCATTAAAAGTATTCCACGATTTTTTATTCGTATTCCACGATTTTATTATTTTACAAGAAAACTACCACACTTTCGGGAAAGCGCTCCTTCCATCAACAGATGATATAAAACTAATAAAGTTCATACATAATTTGTTCACAGTGTCAATATAGAATCTATACAATTAACAAACAAATTAATCAGTGATGGAATCTAGAGCAGGGTGGTTATTCCATTTATCTAAGGTGTAAGCATATATATTAGACACACTGATCAAGCAAATAATAATTGCACAAAAAGCTTTATAAAAATTATCTTAAGAGTCCCAATCAGAACTAGCTCCCTCGGTATATTTGAAAATCTTAATGTCAAATCTATAAAACAACTTTATGTAAAAGCTTTGTAACTATACGCACGTAAACATTATTCTCTACTTTCCATTACAAATACAAGAGTTATAAGATACTCCACCCTGATGCTGCAAAAAAATTAAAAAATAAACACAACCTTTGGTCAAAGAGGATTGGCCTACTACTCGGTTAATTTCTTTTTGACCATTAAATGTTTTGTTTGGCTGGAAGATATTCCTTTAAGCAATAAGTCCGTTTCTATTCTTTGTACTTGGAAATTTAAATAAATAAATCAAAAAAATATTGATCTGGGTGTTGTGTATTTTCATAACTTCCATCCATATCCTCTCTTTTTCACCTGTTTTTTGTTCTGTTCAACTTTTTACCATTTTTCCCCCCGATAAAATAGTATTTGATATTGAATAGCAACCCATTCTTTGAAAGTACACATCTAATGTTAATTAAACAGTTATGTGTTATATTATCATAACATTATATTTCTTTAGTTTTTATAATGAAAATATCGTTTGGTTCTCTTATGTGTATTATAAAATATTTATAATTAAAATTCGAGTTGTGGCCCCGCGACTAATGTCATAGATTCAAGGATCAAAGGTCCGATGTTCACACCACCGCTCTATCACAATGATTTATTAATTATTTTCTAATAGTGAGTTATTTTTACAACTCGTTGAAAATGCCCCATAAAACTGAAACGTTTTTTTTTTTACTGAAAAAAAGTATTTTATTTAAATTCCAATCGTTTTAGTAAAAGCTTAAACAATTTATATGTATATGTGTTTACATAAAAGAGATGCGCGAGACAATTTATGTTTTTCCAATAATGAAACAGGGTGTGAGTATCTTGTATGAAAATGTTTGAAACACGTGCTTGACAATTTAATACATAAATTCAATTTTGCCACACGCGCTAACAGACGAATATTTAAGTAGGTATGGGTTAAGGTTTGAGTAAATTTGAGAATATTACGAAACCATATGCCAGAACTACATTACTTGGAATTTTCTGAATTAGTATTATAGAATATTTATTTTCTCAATTAGTTTTGAAGCCAGTTGGAATTTAAATCTGAGTAGCCGAATTTGTTAGCATACATCATACATTCATACATGCATTTGAAATGGCTGAATTTCAGAAAAAAATATCTCTAAAACATTTTCTTATTAATGTGATGTTTTGTTAACTGTAAAATAATAAATTATTATTATTATTCATAAAACTATATAAATATTGAGTCTATTATTTTTTTAGTAATTAAATAATGAAGCTTAAATAAAATACAAAATTAAAACTACGGTCCAAGCAGCTTGCCATTGAGTTTTCAGTAATAGTGTTATTTAACCCCTTATGCATTTACATATAGTGGCAAATATTTATGCCACTATATGTAAATGCATTTTCTTTGTTATTATTCATTTAAAATGAACTTTCTGTGCATATTTAAATACTTGTGCAGACTGTGATTAATGTATTTCCATGACATTTTTATTTGAGTTGAAACTTGTCAATAAAAGCGGCAAGTATGTTTGCAACTGGCCATTTGCGCGTACGACTTAATGGTATTTTGAAGTGTTTGAATTTTCCTCCTGAAATTTCTCATTTTTCTTCATTATCATCAAGAGGCCCCAGGGAAACATATGTAGACTTAAGGTATTTTTTTTTCAATACAGTAAATGATTTTTTAAACTAGAAATACTTTTAAACAACTCTTTAGTATATTTTTCGACTGCAAAAGTAGAAAATAGCATTTTCCGAAATGTTTTAATGTTTATTGTTTCTCTGTTGCAACAAATTTATAACTAAATAACTCCCTAGGGAGGCTTTCCAGCCTATTTGTAAACATTTGGATATACTCAAAACATTGTTCAGTTCAATTCAGTAATTGCTGTTACTCTGGCAATTCATAACTAAAAATCTATAAACATACAGTTGATAAATTACCTGGTCCATGTAAAAGTATAGAAATTGAAAAAATAATATTTTCAGGCGTTGCCTAGTATGTAGGTGAAATAATTCAATTAGATGAATCTCACCCGCATAAATAAAGGTTTCAGCTCTTTAACTTCACAAACATCAACACATGAAAGAATTGAAAAAATATAGATGTTCAAATATAGGCAGAATGGTGAATGTTACACAGTGTGTAAAGTGGCCACTTAAACCAGCCATTGACAGGTCATAAGCCCTGTAGATGCCTTGACTTCTATATTACCTTCTCTTAAATGTTCTTCATCTCTGTTGTAATATGTTAATAAAAATCTGTATTTTATTTAACTTATAGTAAATACAAATTAAAGCACAACGTCGTTTTCTTCAGTCATCTCCAACTGGTGAAGAAACTCCCTGTGTCCGTGAACCAACATTTAATACGTTTAACCAAAAAATCATTTATTTATCTTTCGTTTGTGTTTATTTCATAAATTTGTTAGTTAACAACGCTGCATAAATTAATTTACTGGTTTAACATTCTAAAAAAGTTTAACTAAATACACGTGACTTTAATTTTATCTATAAACCGACACAATGATCCTATAGAACAAACCTTTTGAACTTTTTCAAAGACCGTAAATGGTTATTAAATTTATTTATTTATGCATTTCATTATATATCCTATTTTTTGTTCACTTTGACCTAGCTGTATGAAACAGTACTTATGATTTTCTTGTTATATTACTTAAAAATATTTTATTATTTAATTAGTTTTTTACATTTATTCTTGAATTGTTTAAACTTTCTACTGAATATGTTGTATTAGTTTGAGGTTCATTTTTTTTATTTTTATAAATCTTGTATAATTTTTAGGTTTATTTTTTTTTATAAATCTTGGGTAATAGGAAATTTACGTTTAAAAAAATATATATATATTTAGCCAAATATGTTAGTATTATAAGTTTTTGTAAACAGATTTGCCGTTTATATTAATAAAATAATATGCATATTTTTTATCCCTAATATACTCAAATCATTTCGCTCGAAAAGTGAAAACGCTTCCAGAGACTTTCTAGTAAGTCATTAAGCATTTTCAAACCTTCATAATAAAGGTTGGTATGGAATTATGTCAGTCTTACCTTGGAAAGGATGAAATAACCTTCACTCCCCATTCTGAACCTAAAAATTTTAATTGTATGAAATACCTTTTAACATGTATCCTTTGTATATTATGTACTATTAAGTTTCGATACGCCAAGGGTAATGTGGTGGACGCCGGAGCAGGAGGTACGAAGTTCGAATTCTGCTCTATCACAACTTTCCCATTTTCTAATATGGTTTTTTAGGACTAAAAAATAAATGGTCCCAAAACGAAAATATTTTTGTAAATCATACAAACGAAAATATTTATTTTCTAATAAAAACGTTCATTTATTGGATATGACCGTTTTCTGCTTCAAATCAATTCTTTTACATTCTGCTTATCAACTATTTTTTTGTAAAATTAATTACCAAAAACAATGGTTCAAATACTTATGCTTTAATAATGAGTTCCTTCAAACAAAACTTTTTTATATGAGTGTGTTAACATTGATCGGTTGAACATATTTTTTTTTAATATTTCATAATTTAGCGGCGGTAATAGAGTTAAAAAATATTTATATCGTATATCAATGATTGCGTCGGCCTCGAGGTGTAATGGTCAGCGCGTTTGTCTACCATGCGAGAGGTCTCGGGATCGATCCCCGACATGGTTGATATGCAATATTTATTTAAAAGGTGATTTCAGACTAGAATATTTCACAGTCTCTGGACCGGTACCTGAAGCGTAAGACTGATCATCTTATCTTTATGTAACAAAAAATGATTAAGATGTGTGCAGTGTGCTAAAATGTGGAAATCTTATAAAAATTCAATGATATTTTATAATATGATTATCTTACAGAAACGTAGATGTTAAGTAAATAACAGCATTTATCGATTCCTGGCCAATTACCTTTCTTTCCCATCCTTCCCTTGACCCATCCTTATGGTACCTACCTAACATCAAGATAGAAGAAATTCGAAATTAGAAGATTCGGATTTAGAACAAAAACAAAACGCTGCGATTGGTGTACCAATGTAGTGCCCTATGCACTATTAGGTGCGGAAAGGGAATGATGATGATGATGATGATCAATGATTGAGATATCCTAATGTTTGATAGCCATTTAGGCTAGTTGTATTCAAGGTTATTTTTTCTTGATTTTGTTGAGGTTATTGGGGAAGTGAATGCCCTCTGACCCCAGTTACAGGATCTCCCAGCATCTTCTCGGCGGAACTTATTACTGCAAGCTATTTACTTACCCAAATACTTGAGGGTTTTGTGTAAAATATTCCTGCGTGACAGAAACCAATTCAATTATGTTTTTATATTACGTTGCTGTAAGCTATAAGCTCTTAATGATACCAACAGAACTTTAGTAATTGATAAAATGAACATTTTATTGATCTACCACCATTTCTTCTCGTGTGATAAGTTAAAAAGGCTTTTGTTTTAAGTGTAATCTTTATATAAATATAATTCTTCTGTACCTGTGATGTCACTAACTCCCCTGATCCCCTGATCCCCTGATCCCCTGAACGGCTTAACCGATTTAGGGGCAGTTTTTAGCGAAATGTAGATCTATGCGCTGCGTGTATTCGTAGATATTAAAAGTAAGGAGCATAAATATTTTTTTCACCGACCTACCAGGATTACATACGACGAGAATGCATTTACAAACAAATGGAAGAATATTGTTGTTTTGTGTTTAACAAAAAAATATTTTTGAATGATTACAAACAACATTCGCTTTTTATGGATCCCGACCAGATTCTTTCCTTAAATTACTTATAATTTCCTCCTATTTATTTTTTACACTGGATTTTCGGCAATATATCCTGTCTCTTGATAGCCTTGCTTTAGCCACGCTTGCCTATTTTACAAGGCATCGAGCTCTCGACATCCTGGACGTCCATTACTGGTTGTTCATTGGCAGTTTATGTCAGAACTTCGGGAGGAAAACCAGGCTTGGGAGGACGCAAATTAGTTGGCAGCCGAAAAAAATGATACTATATGCTCCAACTAGGGAGTGAACATGGAATGACGATAGTGATATCTTTAAATAGTTTTTTGTTTGTGAACGTCTTCCAGTAAGGGTGTGTGATGTATATTTTAAGAACTAGGAACGAGTGAAAGCATTGAGCATATAAGTACGCAGTGTTAGATCGTGATTTGTAAAAGTACTGTGTTAGGGTGAGTCTTGTGTCATGTGAGTGTTGGATAGTTGTGTCTAAAATATTATGCGAGTGGTAGCTTTGAACTAATCTAAGCATGTACGTCTGTTTTAGGTCAATTACTTTGGATTCCTTGAACAGCTGTTCTGGTGGATATCTGAATAGGCGATAGTTAAATACTCTCATTACTGATTTCTGCGCCTTTTTTACGGATTCGACTATTGATTTTGCAGCTCCACCCCCACACAGCTATAATACTACATTTCTTAGTTTGACTATTTAAATATGATTAATGACTTCATACAACTTCTGGGTGCGGCAACAGCGCTGCGCGACGCCGGCAGTAACTCAAGCAAGTTTGCAATCTATAATCTAGGTGAAGTTGACAATGTGTCCAACCGGCTATCTACCTGAAGCCACATTATTTTTTTGTTAAGTAATTAGAGCAACGGGTATGGATATTGCAGTCTCTAGTGTCACCTTCTGACGTCAGGAATAAAAAGGTTTTTTTTAAAAAAGCAATCTTTCAGTTAGGTATTAAAATTAGTTTTATCGGTTTTTCCCCAAATTTAAAAATGAAAACCAAAAGTAAAACAAAATGGTGAAATTTATACGTCATTCGAAAAAAAAATTCTGATACACAAGATATTTTGTACGCTTAAAATTTACCTATATTATTTTACAAGCTTTCAAAATGGAATGTTAAGAAGACGAAAGTAATCATTGTCGACTCTCCCTTCTATTTGCGTTTTATCGAGAAAATAAATCTGCCAAAGCTGCTCAAGATATTAGCCCAGTATTTGTTGCGTCGTCTTTTTCTCTTCATTCGAAAAAAAAATTGGGTGTTAACGTAAATTGTATCCATCTCTCGGCCTCGTGGCAGAATGGTCAGAGCGTTTGCCTACCATGTAAGAGGTCTCGGGTTCGATTCCCGACATGGTTAATTTGAAATATTTATTTAAAATGGTGTTTTTACACTAGAATATATCATAGTCCCTGGACTGGTACATGTAACAAAAATGATTAAGATACGCTGCGTTTGGTGTACCAATGCAGTATCCTATTCACCATTAGGTGCGAAAAGGGAAAGCTATCCATTTTTAATAATGCATATAAAGCAAACACAATTTCTTGTAGAGCAGAAAATTACCTTACTTAGGTGCTCCCTTAACATTTACCATTTTGTTTTACTTTTAGTGTTCATTTTTTAATTTTGAAAAAAAAACAGACTCAACTAATGTTAACACCTAATATTTGTGGCGTCAATTATGGAAGAAAGAAACCATGGAGCCAGCAATTGGAATTATCGAGAAATATTTTTTTTCCTTAACAACAATACGAAATATTTCCATGAATCGTTTTCAACTTATTTTTTAAATGTACCCACACTTAAGATAATGTTATATTTTATACAAATTATCCTTACACTATATATTATTTACAAGTCTGAAGATGCGCATTAGAGTTGAAAGCGTTTATTAGTCGAATAAATAAATGAAAGTTTACCAAGTACTTTTGATTGGTAACTTATATGTAAATATAAGTAATTACATCATTTCAATGGAATTTCATCAAGAATAGGAAAATAACACTTTTTAACATTTCTAAAGTAATAAAAGGTCTATGAAATACTGTCCAGTAAAAAAAAAATTTTTTTCTAATATATAACATATTTTTAAATTTGTAATTTTCGATTCCCGCAAAAACGGTCTTTCAAGTGGGTAATGCCTTATATTTCATGTTTATTTGTTCCTGACCATTTACATTTGTTTAGAACAGTATCACGAATTTTAACGTCATAACCATCAAGGCCAAACATTACACGTTTTTCTAGTCACGTATTTAAAAAAAAACTTAAATATAATATATTTTCATCGTATTTTTTACGCAGTATGTGATATTTCCCTATTGTCAATAAATAACTTAAATCAAATGAACATTTTGGTTTAATCATTTTTAAAAAGAAACTATTCTTTTTCCCAAGATTTTAAAACAAAAATTTAACCTTTAAATCGTGTAACACATTCAGTTGAAGTTTAAAACAATTTAAAAATCATGTAAGTGTTCAAATCAAATGAAATAATAAAATATTTATAAGAATTAATATAACAAGAAAATCTTAGAGTTACTGTTTTCATATAATAATTTTAGTGAAAGTTTAATTACCATTCACCATCTTTTAAAAAGTACATAAAGTTGTTCTATAGGAACAACACCCTTCATTAAAAATATCCGATACGTGGGAATAACTATTACCGAGTTCATAGAGTCTGTTTAATACTGCATTACAAGTAGAGTCTGAGAATTTTTGCTACCAAACGGTTGCAAGGCCTGTCTATGATATGCTTTATTTAAATTATTTAATACTACAATATTTATTTTAAATTGGGCTTTGTTTGTACCTAGCTCTTGTTTTAGAAGCATCCGTTGATTTAAAAGACCCGTGGCTATTGCGATAAATGTATCAGTTAGTTATTCCCCAACTTCCAGTGGTGGTGTAGAGAGCTACCACATCCTGACAAGCAACCAAACTTGTTTCTATAAGCCGGATAAGCCTCTCCGCGTCGGAAAACGTCTTGTCCGAAGGTTGTTCATCCCTTCATCCATATCAGTGGAGAATTTTAACGGTACAACAGTGGATCGTTTAGTTTTCGTTCCGGAAGTCATAAATTTGAAACTGACTTATACTTCACTATTTCCGCATCAACAATAAATCATTTTACTTGAGTTTTAATTATGAAACTAACAACGCCAATATACACAATAAAGACCGTATTACCTTTGATTGAAAGAATATAATTTTTTTGGATTTTTTATCAGAAGTCACTCTTAAAGTATTGTTTAAAGCAACATTAAAGTTAATATTTTCAGCAATTTGTTATTTGTTGATACAATATTTCTCGATTTTTTTAAATTTTATAGCAATGCAGCAACATTTTGAATTTCTCCAAATTTTCGTAGACATGGACTGGATTCAACTCCCTGGGGAGCTGTTTATATTAACATATTACAACAGAGATGAAGAACATTTAAGAGAAGGTAATTTAGAAGTCTAGGCATCTACAGGGCTTATGACCTGGCAATGGCTGGTTTAAGTGGCCACTTTACACACTGTGTAACATTTACCATTCTGTCCATGTTTAAACATCTATATTCTTTCATCTGTTGATGTTTGTGAAGTTCAAGAGCGGTACAATATTTCTCTATTTTTTAAATTTTATAGCAATGCAGCAACATTTTGAATTTCTCCAAATTTTCGTAGACATGGACTGGATTCAACTCCCTGGGGAGCTGTTTATATTAACATATTACAACAGAGATGAAGAACATTTAAGAGAAGGTAATTTAGAAGTCTAGGCATCTACAGGGCTTATGACCTGTCAATGGCTGGTTTAAGTGGCCAACTTTAAGTGGTTAACTTCACAAACCTCAACAGATGAAAGAATTTAAGGAATATATATGTTCAAATATGGACAGAATGGTGAATATTACACAGTGTGTAAAGTGGCCACTTAAACCAGCCATTAACAGGTCATAAGCCCTGTAGATGCCTAGACTTATATATTACCTTCTCTTAAATGTTCATCATCTCTGTTGTAATATGTTAATTATAACAATGCATTTTCATGAGCTTAAATTGATCTGAGTGATCAAAATTGTACTTGAATTTTGAAACATAGTTTGAGCTTACCACAAAAGTACTTATGGTTAATCTTTATACCAAATTTAAAACAAGCGTGATTTTAAATTTGATGAGTACTGACATCAAAAGTCTTATAATGTATTTAAGCATAGATCTGCAATTACAAGTGTATTATCTCAAATGGAATAGTCAAGTCTGATACTGACAAATTAATTTTGAGTTTATTTATTAACATAATTCATTTAACATTTACCGCATACCAAGACATATATGGTCTCTAAAGTTTTAATTTTTTTTTAAACGTAATTAATTATCATATTAAGAAAAAAAAATTGAATCAGTTAAAGTAATTCTTTGTTAAACGTAACATGGTAACAGTAACTTACAGTAACTAATGTTCTTAAAATTAATATTTAAAAAATCTTTAATTATTGAGTACTTGAAAATAACATTTTTTATGTATCAAATTGAAAT
>NW_028279517.1:12500-20028 GCF_059751315.1 Micrasema longulum | reverse complement strand
TCAGAGCGCGAAGAAACGCCCCCGCGCGCCGGCCCGTGAGGACCGGCGGCGGGTTTCACAGCGTCGTCGCTAGCTCGAAAAGCGTCTCGGGGGGACCGAGAGAGCGCGCCAAGTCAAATTTAACCGGACGTCCGTCCGGCGCTCGCGCGCCGGCGGACGACAGACCGGCAACACTCTCGCCGAATCTTCTCTCCGAAGAGAGAAGACGGCGAAGTCTGGTCGCATTGTGTGCGCGACCCTCAAACAGGAGTGGTCCGTCGACAAACTAAGTCTTGCTCGGACCGCAATGTGCGTTCGAAATGTCGATGCTCATGTGTCCTGCAGTTCACACTCTGACGCGCATTTAGCTGCGTTCTTCATCGACCCACGAGCCGAGTGATCCGCCGTTCAGGGTAATAGTGTTTTATGATATATATATATATATATATATATATATATTGTTTATCGGTTGCGTTTTTTTTCTTTTTTCTCTATCGGAAAAAAAATTACATTTTTCACAGAATATAGCCGGACGCGGGAATCGGGCCGACAGACCCGCCTCCCGCGACACCGGCAGTCCGCGGTTCGCGGCGGCGCCCTAGGGCGAAATTCCGCCGCAGTGTTTGCTTATTTTGCGCTCTGCGCGTGTGTATAAATATATATTTATACTATATAAAAGAATGAAAATTCATTTTATATTATATTTCACAGGAAATGATCCTTCCGCAGGTTCACCTACGGAAACCTTGTTACGACTTTTACTTCCTCTAAATGATCAAATTCGGTCAAACTTTCCGACGCGTCGGATGCCCGAGACGAGCTTCCGCGCACCAGTCCGAAGACCTCACCAAATCATCCATCGGTAGTAGCGACGGGCGGTGTGTACAAAGGGCAGGGACGCAATCAACGCGAGCTGGTGACTCGCTTTTACTAGGAATTCCTCGTTCATGGGGAGAATTGCAAACCCCAATCCCTATCACGAAGGGGTTTCATCGGGTTACCCGGGCCGTTAGGCCAAGGAGGACACGCTGATCCCTTCAGTGTAGCGCGCGTGCGGCCCAGGACATCTAAGGGCATCACAGACCTGCTATTGCTCAATCTCGTGCGGCTATATATACCGCCGGTCCCTCTAAGAAGATTTTCATTGTACGCCGGTAGTGAAGACCGCGAAACACACTTCCGCGACGCGAACGCCGCAAGATGCGCGCCCGCGGACTCCTGTGATACCGGTTGCACGTCTATTTAATAGGCTAGAGTTACGTTCGTTACCGGAATTAACCTGACAAATCGCTCCACCAACTAAGAGCGGCCATGCACCACCACCCACCGAATCGAGAAAGAGCTGTTAATCCGTCAATCCTTCCAGTGTCCGGGCCTGGTGAGTTTTCCCGTGTTGAGTCGAATTAAGCCGCAGGCTCCACTCCTGGTGGTGCCCTTCCGTCAATTCCTTTAAGTTTCAGCTTTGCAACCATACTCCCCCCGGAGCCCGAAAGCTTTGGTTTCCCGGGAGCTGCCCACCGGGTTAAAATTATGAAACTTCGGCGGATCGCTGGCTGGCATCATTTATGGTTAGAACTACAGCGGTATCTAATCGCCTTCGAACCTCTAACTTTCGTTCTTGATTAATGAAAACACCTTTGGCAAATGCTTTCGCTTTAGTCCGTCTTGCGACGATCCAAGAATTTCACCTCTAACGTCGCAATACGAATGCCCCCAGTTGTCCCTATTAATCATTACCTCTGGTATCAGAAAGCCAACAAAACAGAACCGAGGTCCTATTCTATTATTCCATGCGTACAATATTCAGGCAAGTGTTAGCCCGCTTTGAGCACTCTAATTTGTTCAAAGTAAACAGCCGCGACGGCCCGCCTCGGCGCGCGGCCGCCCGCGAGGACGACCGCAACACACTGGCGGTGGACGCACCGGCGAGAAGCCCCGCAGACGTGCCTGTCGTACCGCATTCGGTAGACCGACACCGCAGGACACAATTTCAACTACGAGCTTTTTAACCGCAACAACTTTAGTATATGCTATTGGAGCTGGAATTACCGCGGCTGCTGGCACCAGACTTGCCCTCCAATGGATCCTCGTTAAAGGATTTAAAGTGTAATCATTCCGATCACGAGGCCTCGGACGAGTCCCGTATCGTTATTTTTCGTCACTACCTCCCCGTGCCGGGAGTGGGTAATTTGCGCGCCTGCTGCCTTCCGTGGATGTGGTAGCCGTTTCTCAGGCTCCCTCTCCGGAATCGAACCCTGATTCCCCGTTACCCGTGACAACCATGGTAGTCGCATAAACTACCATCGACAGTTGATAAGGCAGACATTTGAAAGATGCGTCGCCGGTGCTAGACCGTGCGATCAGCACAAAGTTATCTAGAATCATCTCGAATGGCGACGGACGGGGCGCGAACCCCGCCGCCGATTGGTTTTTGATCTAATAAAAGCATCCCTCCCGTTGCCGGTCAGGACCTCGTTTGCATGTATTAGCTCTAGAATTGCCACAGTTATCCAAGTAACTATGTACGATCTAAGGAACCAAAACTGATATATTGAGCCATTCGCGGTTTCACCTTAATTCGGCTTTTACTGAGACTTGCATGGCTTAGTCTTTGAGACAAGCATATGATTACTGGCAGGATCAACCAGGGAGCTGTTCATTTCTATATCGCTCCAGGATACGAAGGGCGTCTGAGGCGCGACGGAGTCACCCGCCGCGACACGCTCTTTATGTTCGCACCTATATAACTCACATTCTCGCTCGCTCGAGTTTGCACTCTCGCGATTCACGAGTCTGTTCGTTTTACTTTTAAATTCACTTTTTAACAAGTGAACGCTGGACCTGACGAGACGGACCACATGGATCTTCTCTTTGGCCAAAAATTTAATTCCCTTTCGTCAAATATTAACGTACGAGAGCGCACGCCTTCGGCGCGGCAATAGTGGGGACGTGGATTAGAATCCTACGACCGTTCTCGTTTTTGTTCACGGTGTTCTCTGCTTGCGCGGAACTCCAGAGTTTGTAACACGGGCGAAGTGCAATGCTCGCTCAGCCGCACAAAGGAGCTGAACGGCCACACGACGTTGATTTTCGCAAATGTAAAGCCGGCGCGGCATATCGGCCGCCGCAATGTGCGAACGCGGTGAAAAATGTATTTTAGCTAACGCCATGAGAGACGCGCATAATATACGTACGGCGACGGGTGTCGGCGTCTCGCACGCCGGGCCGCCAGCCATGCGGGGAGCCTACGCGCGTTTCAGGCGAAACGTAAATGAGCCGATGGGTAAAACGCGCGGTACGGTCGGGACTTGGCAAATTCTGCGAGATGATTTTATTTTTTCTTTTCTTTTTTCGTTTGAGAAGACGAATATGGAAAGAGATTATGATTGAAAAATTAGACTTATAATTTGGGTAGGAAATATTTTTGTTTTTTTTTTTTATTTTTTATTTTTTATTTTTTTTTTTATTTCACATTCACATTTGGATCGGAAGGAGGGACGAAATAAAAATCGGCGGGGGTGCATTTCGGATCGTCGCTCGGTGGAAATATTCGATAAACGAAAAATTTAAGTTTCACGCGGAGCGCGCTCGCGACCGCCGCGAGACGTCTCGCCGGGAGGGGGCCTCGTTCTCGCATTAAAACTCGGCGAGAGGGTATAAAATATTTCTAAGTTTTTTTGTTTTTTTTTTTTTTTTTAATTTCACATTCACTTTTGAATCGGAAGGAGGAACGAAATAAAAATCGGCGGGGGTGCATTTCGGATCGTCGCTCGGTGGAAATATTCGATAAACGAAAAATTTAAGTTTCACGCGGAGCGCGCTCGCGACCGCCGCGAGACGTCTCGCCGGGAGGGGGCCTCGTTCTCGCATTAAAACTCGGCGAGAGGGTATAAATTATTTCTAAGTTTTTTTTTTTTTTTTTTTTTTTAATTTCACATTCACTTTCGAATCGGAAGGAGGAACGAAATAAAAATCGGCGGGGGTGCATTTCGGATCGTCGCTCGGTGGAAATATTCGATAAACGAAAAATTTAAGTTTCACGCGGAGCGCGCTCGCGACCGCCGCGAGACGTCTCGCCGGGAGGGGGCCTCGTTCTCGCATTAAAACTCGGCGAGAGGGTATAAAATATTTCTAAGTTTTTTTGTTTTTTTTTTTTTTTTTAATTTCACATTCACTTTCGAATCGGAAGGAGGAACGAAATAAAAATCGGCGGGGGTGCATTTCGGATCGTCGCTCAGTGAAGTAAACGAAAAATTTAAGTTTCACGCGGAGCGCGCTCGCGACCGCCGCGAGACGTCTCGCCGGGAGGGGGCCTCGTTCTCGCATTAAAACTCGGCGAGAGGGTATAAATTATTTCTAAGTTTTAATTTTTTTTTTTTTTTTTTAATTTCACATTCACTCTTGAATCGGAAGGAGGAACGAAATAAAAATCGGCGGGGGTGCATTTCGGATCATCGCTCAGTGAAGTAAGCGAAAAATTTAAGTTTCACGCGGAGCGCGCTCGCGACCGCCGCGAGACGTCTCGCCGGGAGGGGGCCTCGTTCTCGCATTAAAACTCGGCGAGAGGGTATAAATTATTTCTAAGTTTTAATTTTTTTTTTTTTTTTTTAATTTCACATTCACTTTCGAATCGGAAGGAGGAACGAAATAAAAATCGGCGGGGGTGCATTTCGGATCGTCGCTCAGTGAAGTAAACGAAAAATTTAAGTTTCACGCGGAGCGCGCTCGCGACCGCCGCGAGACGTCTCGCCGGGAGGGGGCCTCGTTCTCGCATTAAAACTCGGCGAGAGGGTATAAAATATTTCTAAGTTTTTTTGTTTTTTTTTTTTTTTTAATTTCACATTCACTTTCGAATCGGAAGGAGGAACGAAATAAAAATCGGCGGGGGTGCATTTCGGATCGTCGCTCAGTGAAGTAAACGAAAAATTTAAGTTTCACGCGGAGCGCGCTCGCGACCGCCGCGAGACGTCTCGCCGGGAGGGGGCCTCGTTCTCGCATTAAAACTCGGCGAGAGGGTATAAAATATTTCTAAGTTTTTTTGTTTTTTTTTTTTTTTTAATTTCACATTCACTTTCGAATCGGAAGGAGGAACGAAATAAAAATCGGCGGGGGTGCATTTCGGATCGTCGCTCAGTGAAGTAAACGAAAAATTTAAGTTTCACGCGGAGCGCGCTCGCGACCGCCGCGAGACGTCTCGCCGGGAGGGGGCCTCGTTCTCGCATTAAAACTCGGCGAGAGGGTATAAAATATTTCTAAGTTTTTTTGTTTTTTTTTTTTTTTTAATTTCACATTCACTTTCGAATCGGAAGGAGGAACGAAATAAAAATCGGCGGGGGTGCATTTCGGATCGTCGCTCAGTGAAGTAAACGAAAAATTTAAGTTTCACGCGGAGCGCGCTCGCGACCGCCGCGAGACGTCTCGCCGGGAGGGGGCCTCGTTCTCGCATTAAAACTCGGCGAGAGGGTATAAATTATTTCCATGTTTATTATTATTTAGTTTATGAATTATTCATTTATTTATTAGGGCTATGTATAGCGTGTGAGCTCGCCAATATATGGCAGTAAAATTTTTATTGTCTTTGAATTTCCTAGAGTTTTAACCATCGAAAAAAAAGAAGATTGCAAATAAAATCAACAGACAATGGAAATTTGATGTGTATTATTTTAATAGATTGTTTATAACAGAAAAATACATAGAGAAATATGCATTTTTATTTTTTGTAATAAAAACATAAAATTTCCATTGTCTGTTGATTTTATTTGCAATCTTCTTTTTTTTCGATGGTTAAAACTCTAGGAAATTCAAAGACAATAAAAATTTTACTGTCATATATTGGCGAGCTCACGGGCTATACTTACGCCATTTATTATTATTAGTTATTATTTATATCAGCTGGTCTCCAGCTGGTCCGACGGTGCGAGCGTCCACCTTCGCTTATGTTCAATGCAATTCGGACACTTGGCAAATTTACCACGTGTTTTACTTACTAACGGATATTGAAATACATTTTATTTATTTATTTATTTTATTTTGTTTATTAAGAAAAACAACAGCAATACAAAGAAATATACACAACATAATAAAAAAAACATAAAATAAAGCCAAATCAGTTTTTCACATAAATACAATTATAAAAATCCAGTTCAGTTAAATATCAATTATAGAAGTGCATGTGTGCGAGTTTTTTTTTGTGTGTGAGGATGCGTGTGTAAAAAAGTGGAGTGTGGTTTTGGTAGGTATGTGAATATGTGTGTGATTGTATATGGGTGTGAGGGTAGGTTTAAGGACAGGGTAAGTGTGTATTCGATATGAGTGAATAGAAACAATTTAAAATTATAATGTAAAAATATAAATATATTTTTTTTTATAACGAAACATAATTTTTTTCAAATAATAGTTTTTTAATTTGTAAATTATTTATGTAAATAATTAGAGTCCAGACCGTAAAAAATTTTACTGTCATATATTGGCGAGCTCACGGGCTATACTTACGCCATTTATTATTATTAGTTATTATTTATATCAGCTGGTCTCCAGCTGGTCCGACGGTGCGAGCGTCCGCCTTCGTTTATGTTCAATGCAATTCGGACACTTGGCAAATTTACCACGTGTTTTACTTACTAACGGATATTGAAATACATCATTTGAAAATAATTAGAGTCCAGACCGTACCGTCATGAGCGTTTTGGTTTTTCGACTTTTCACGATGAAAACAAAAACACTTTGAAAAACAAAAATTTGCAAAAAAAAAGGCGAACGCCCGCACCTCGCCGAACGCTGGTCTCCAGCTGGTCCGACGGTGCGAGCGTCCACCTTCGTTTATGTTCAATGCAATTCGGACACTTGGCAAATTTACCACGTGTTTTACTTACTAACGGATATTGAAATACATCATTTGAAAATAATTAGAGTCCAGACCGTAAAAAATTTTACTGTCATATATTGGCGAGCTCACGGGCTATACTTACGCCATTTATTATTATTAGTTATTATTTATATCAGCTGGTCTCCAGCTGGTCCGACGGTGCGAGCGTCCGCCTTCGTTTATGTTCAATGCAATTCGGACACTTGGCAAATTTACCACGTGTTTTACTTACTAACGGATATTGAAATTTATCATTTGAAAATTATGTATGTAAATAATTAGAGTCCAGACCGTAAAAAAATTTACTGTCATATATTGGCGAGCTCACGGGCTATACTTACGCCATTTATTATTATTATTAGTTATTATTTCTAAATTATTTCTAAGCTTTGAGCTTTGAGCTTTTTCCTTTTGGCTTTTGGCTTGCTTAGCTTTATAAGCTAGCTTTAAAGCTAGCTTTCAAGCTTCACGATGAAAACACAAAAGTGTTGAAAAAAAAAATTTGCAAAAAAAAAGGCGAACGCCCGCACCTCGCCGAACGCTGGTCTCCAGCTGGTCCGACGGTGCGAGCGTCCGCCTTCGTTTATGTTCAATGCAATTCGGACACTTGGCAAATTTACCACGTGTTTTACTTACTAACGGATATTGAAATACATCATTTGAAAATTACGTATGAAAATAATT
>NW_028279517.1:5000-7500 GCF_059751315.1 Micrasema longulum | reverse complement strand
GGTGGCTCGGGGAGCGGAAGGATTACCAGACGGTTGTGGAAATAGCGTAAAACAGCTCGGCACACGGGACAGACGTGCGCCTCGCTTTCATCATTTTCCGGACGGTTCGGGTGCGTCCGGTCACCAAGCCGAAGTGTTGGCGGGGCAGGCCGTTCTGGCTGCCCCGAATTAAGGCTCGTCCGAGGCTCGTTTTGATTGTTCATACCAACACAATAAAGGGCGATGGGCTGGCAACCCAACGCCCCTGGGTTTCTGCCCCTTACCCATATTTCAATTCTAATTCGCTGCGGAGTGACTCGGGTTACACCCTGTCTCGAGGACAGGGTACATGGGGGGCCAGTTGCAAAGGCGAAGGGGTTCCGTGTTCATTGCCCCTCACTAAAGTGACAGTCAGACGTCCACTGCATGTAAAACATGGGGACCACTCTGCTCGCTCATTGCTTGTAGTACCCTTCTCGTCCTCCGCAGCCTCTCTTGACTCCCACTTTATCCGGGCTTGTCACCGGCGCGGCACACAAAAGTCGACAAGTTGTAGACGTCCACTGGTTCTCAGTCTACCGACCTACATGTGTGCCGTGGCGTGGTCAACGTGGTTTGAGAACCCACATGACCAGGAGTCACCGCCAGTCCGCCCAAGCTGGAGAAGTCGCAGTTGTCAGCGACCAAACAAATTTCATCTGTCACAGTTGCAATCGCTCATTCGATTCCCAAATTGGACTTGGCGTTCATCGACGTCGTGCTCACCCAGAGGACTTCGAAGCTGAAGTGCAGCTTCCAGTGAAAGCTCGATGGTCCGCAGAGGAGAGCGATCTTCTGGCGAAGCAGGAGGCCATCGGCACAATAAGCAATGTTCCGCAGTTGCTAACGTATCTGACGGACAAGTGTCCCGGCCGATCGCTGGAGGCTGTTAAAGGCCAACGGCGCGTAAGGCCGGGCACAAGTCCGCGGTGCTGAGGTACATAGCGGAGCTGAGCGTGCAGGTGGCTGGCTCGTCAGGGGACCCCCACGAAGATGAGCGCCTGGTCCATGAAGATAATGTATCCGACTCTACCTCGCATCTCGAGACAAGCAGTTCAAATGATAGAAGCGACTCAATTGTAGATGAGATAGTACGTTTGGCCGACGTACTCTCATCAGCCCCAAATGAATGTTTCAAAATTCCAGAATTAGTTGCAATCGGCAGATCCGTAGCGAATAACGCCGATCAAGCAACAATCTTCTCAGCGTTGTCTGAATGGCTAAGTGGCATATTTCCACAACCGTCTGGTAATCCTTCCGCTCCCCGAGCCACCAATGTCGAGTCAGCCGGAATGAGTAGACGTGCTCGTCGCAACAAAGAGTATGCAGACACGCAGAGTATGTTTAGATCAAACATGTCGCGCTGCGTGAAAGCTATTCTGGACGGCGAGGCGGTGACCGAGTCCGATCCAGCACTACCGCCGTACGAGAGTATGGTTGAGTACTGGTCGGCAGTGGTCACCCAACAATCGAAAGTTCTGGTAGCCAGCCCCCACGAGCTGATCTACCGTGAGAAAGAAGGCTTGGCTAGTCTGTGGAGACCTGTCTCAAGACGTGAGGTGTACGACGGGAGAGTAGCGCTAACTTCAGCGGCAGGCCCTGACAAGGTCTCGCCAAGGAGCTGGAGAGCGGTACCACCCGATGTTGTTTGTATGTTGTTCAACATCGTACTCGCTGTCGGCGGATTTCCCATCTCCGCCTTAGCGAGTAGAACCATCTTCGTGCCCAAGAAAGGAGGCACAGGGCAACCTTCGGATTACCGCCCTATTTCAATCTCATCCGTAATCGTGAGGCATTTCCACAAGATCCTAGCCACTCGATTACTCAAGCTGCGGCTAATTGACCCCCGCCAGCGATGTTTCGACGATGGCTGTGCGGAAAATATTTCCGTGCTAAGTTCACTGCTTAATGAATCGAGGCGGAATCTGAAACCGATGTTCATGGCCTCTTTGGACATGCAAAGGCGTACGATTCTGTCTCCCATGAAGGCTTATTACATGCAGTAAAGTCGACCGGCTTGCCGGCTCAATTTTCCAATTATATACAACGCCTATATGCTAATAGTAGCACATCTTTTCACCTTCATGGTAAAAACTCACCACTTTTCAGGAGTCAGCAGGGAGTAAGACAAGGAGACCCCTTATCAACACTCCTTTTCTCTCTGGTAATAGACCGGGTATTGAACAAACTCCCGAAGGAGGTTTCTGTAGACTTCTTGGGGCTGCGGCTCTCGGCGTTCGCGTATGCGGACGACGTGCTGCTGTTCGCCACCACACCATGGGGTCTGCAGGAAGCAATAACTGCTTTTGAGGAAGAAGCCGACACCTATGGCTTGAACCTGAACGCGCACAAGAGTGCGGTGCTGTCCCTGGAGCCCAACAGGAAGCGGAAAACGTTCAAGGTATCAGAGGAGGGCGTATTCCGGTCTCGCACCGGTGGGGTCATCCCGCGACTGGGTACTCTGTCTCGATGGAAGTACCTG
>NW_028279516.1:0-22752 GCF_059751315.1 Micrasema longulum | reverse complement strand
TGTCTGTGTGCAGGACATAGTGATATGGTGTTCTATCTCCTCTGTCTACCCTTTCGGGGAAACAGTGTAACGTATTGTTTGTTTTTTTTCTCTTATTAAATAGCATCTTTCGTTTGTTATTGAGATTAAAATAATTTAAAAAAACCGTTAAAAAACCATACCTCAACACACAATAATTATAAATCAACATTTTACAGATATTATCACTGTAAAATGAAATATTTATTACGTATTAAATTTAAACATATAATGTTTACCTCGGAATGGCTTGAAAAAACATTAAAAACCCAATAGATTATAAATATCATATGAAAAGATTATTCCTCCTGTGATACTTAAACATACCGGTAACAGAATATTTTTTATGATTATTTCTGTTTGAGTCACAGCTTTTCCCACACAAATCAGCAAGTGTAATGGTTTATTAATCAGGGTTGTATCTTAAGGCACCATCTATCTAAAAAAAACATTTTATTTAAGAACAGGATGTACAGAAATTAATTTTAATTCTGTGAATCTTAAATGTAATCCCGTGGATATTTTTTATTTTTTCCAAGGTAATATATTATTATAAATATTATAATATAAATAATTATAAAATGATCATCATCATCACCCTCTTTCCGCACCCAGTGTTGCATAAGGCACTGCTTTGGTGAACCAAATAGTTCGATCATTAGTTATATGGAAGTAGGTGATCAGTCATGTGGTTGAGGTGCCAGTCCAGGAACAATGAAATGTTGATGTTCGAAAAACCTTTAAAATGAATATTGCAAGTCCACAGAAACAACGAGACAGAGTTATCTCCATTCGATTTCCTTATTTAGGAGTTTTATTTACCAAATAGCAACCCTCGAGTCGAAAACTCTCGTCCAGGGTCATGATTCCATTTTTTTTTATGATGTAAATTGCATTACAGTTGTTATTTTTTTATTTGAATTCCGTTTTTTGTTTATAAAATTATCAAGACACACTATAATTGGAGCACCGATGCAGTGTCCTATGCACCACTAGGTGGAGATAGGGAATTAATGATGATGATGAAGGGATTGTAATGTGTTTTAGCTAGTTTATATATTCACGCAAATTATATTGGCATGTCTCTAAAATGGTCTACCAATATGATTTACGTACATATGTTTATGTCACATCGGAGTCGCTTTGCCGCGGCGCGACGCGTCGAGAAGTCGGTAGAACGAGAAGTTGGTAGAACATGCCGAGATAGATAGAGATAGTACAGATGTTAAGGATACCGTCTCGGTATGTACCAATTAAGACAGTCTTTATAATTGCGGCCCTGGGCCCCGATTACAATGGGAAGTTAACAAAGTTATCTTCTACTGTATAAAGAAAAACCGATATTTTTGTACGAAAATGAGTATATTTGCTTGAACATTTAAAGTACCTTCGTCGGTAATTTACAATTTAACATGTTTAGAAGAAAAATTTGTATGCATATTCTGTTTTTCATACAGAAAACTTAATTTTACTTTGTAGATAAAATAGAACATTAATTTTAACTTCCCATTGTAATCGGGGCCCAGGTAACCTGACTTCTTAGCACGTATTTCGCTCTCGTTTCCGCTACATACAAACGAACACCTCTGACTCTTGAGCAAAGTACTCTTTAAAAAACATTGCGTATTTATGCGAGGTAAAAATGCATTGGGTTTTTCTAATTTATGAACAAGTTTATTGGATACACGTACAAAAATATTTCAAGACATACATAATTTGAAAAAATTCATACTATAATATACAACGATGGTGTAGTAAAAATACCCAAAATTTATAGAAAAAGGATGCCATTCTCTCTGACCTTTTTTCAATAATATGAAAGATGTCGATATCCAAAGAGATGCGGTTGAGTAAAAACATCGCTCTTCCTACTGGCATTACCATAAGCAGGTTGGTTCCGCAAGCAGGAAGATAAAACAGCTTAAGCTGCCTATGTCTAAGGTTATCATTAGGAACATAAGAAAAATACTCTCCATTACACCGATGTTGATCGTAATACCACGAATTAATCGGCAAAAATACGTAAGCTAGTACGCATTTCTTCTTTTCTTCAAACTGTTGTAGCCATGCATTCCCAGTATGAAGATACACGAGTACAACCCCTGTATCCGCACTTCCTTAAGTAAAGATCCCTCAGAAATTTCTTCTGAACCATCTCCGGCATAAGAGAGTACTTCAATTCGTGGGGCGCCCAGACCAGAGATCCACACTCAAATCTGCTTCGTACCAATGCGTTATAAAGAAGTCTAAGAACACGAGTATTCAAGAATACCTTAGCTGTTCGGAGAAAAAATTTCAACATTTTGCCAGCACTGTCACAGGCAGTCCTATGTGAGTGTGAAATTTCAGTTTAGCTTCAAACAAAACTCCCATTATTCAGACGAGAGAATTCTGATAAAACCAACAGAGCCACAATAAAAGTTTATTATTTTAATTTTAATCTTTTTTCATTTTACGTCAATGTACATACATAGTTATATTATGAGGTGATAAGACATGTACGCACGTGGGTAATAGTGCAGATGCATAATATGAACGCAATCCTTGAAATTTATGAAACGTATTATCCAGATCAAGATAGTGCGGTTCTATAGCAGGAGGTTCACTTAAACGTAATATTTCATTCCACGTTGTGTTACATAAACAGATTAAAGTTTCGAGCGAAAGACGTGCTTTATCTACAAATACTTCATAATACATAACTTTAAGGCTAATTTCAAACATAAGGTGATCCTAAAGGACCTTCAATCTGTACTTGCAAATTCTACTAAGTTATAATCAATATTTTTTTCTAAATACCTATCACGTTCGCCAACTTTTGCGTGCTGGAAAATTCGGTCGCTCGGGTCTGACGGACCACATGTCGTTTTTTAACTCTGAAATCTTTCTGTGTCATTTTAGTCAATTTTGCAATTGCTACTTGTGATTCGCTGTTTCCTAATTTTTACAGTATGGGTGGTACAATTGATTCCGTTATTCTATAAATCAAAACTCTACACCGTAATTTAAATAAAAATAACAACGTTTTTATATTGCAAAACGGGTTTTATTTTCTTACTCGTTAATTTTTTATTTTGATACTCGTTATGTATTTTAATTCTTACTTCTCAATTACTTTTTGTAAGTTTTATTATTTATTTTTTATTAAAATACTATTTCTATTTGTTTAAATACTAACTTAATACTTTTAACATAACTTTTTTACTTTGATTTTCATGTTATGTTATATTTTTTTCCCCTATTATTGTACTTGAAAAAATAAAAATAGTTAATTGATAACCTTAGCATGTAATATAATATAGGAAATCCATTGGCCCATCAGAATTAAGTCTAAGTTTGTATACTATTAAACTATATAATTGTACTGTATGTTTCCTGAATGAAAAAATAAAGACTTGTAGTGATATTGATTCGAATCTAAGGTTCAAATTACTGCCGGTTAAGACGTGATAACTAATTTTGAACATTTGATATTTGAAGCGGAACGGTGAATTTAGTATTTAAAGAAATCAGTGGCTCTTTAAATGCCTAACATTCAAACTGCTTACGCATGCTTACAAATAAAAATATGTCAATCGAAGCTTGACTGACAGCGCACAACGGAGTTTTAGTCCCAACACTTATGTATAGAAGTTAAACATGCAACTGGTAGAGGAAGGATGAAAGACGAGTAAACGCGTTCGAAATACGATTTCTTAGACGAATGTGGGGGAAATCAACGTATGACAGGGTTACGAATGATGAAATCAGGTGAAAGTGCAAATCTGAGACACGTATAATTGATAAGATTAAGAAAGGGTCTCTGAGATGGTTCGGTCATATAGAACGAATGGTGAAACAGATATTTATATATGGCGAGAATGAACGGTAACGTGGGACGAGGACGACCAAGAAAGACGTGACATGATCAGATAAACCAAAATCTCTAGTCTGATCATGTCAAAAGCAGAAAGAACCGAAGGACATGCATGACTAGATGTTTAAATGTGGAAGTATGCCAGAATAGATGTGTGTAGCGGTCCATCGTCTCCGCCTACCCCTACGGGTAATTGCTGCGATGGTAGTAGTGGTAGTTATCCATCAATTGAAACGGTCAAACATATAGGTTAGTCAATTTAGCACTTTCGAATGAAATGAATATTACCAAACTTCAGTAAGGCAAGCCCATATATATACCTATATATACCTATATATATATATTTTTATATTTAATTCGCATGTGGTGTAATTTACCTGACGGCCTCATAGTAAAGTGGTCAGAGCATTTGCCTACCACGCAAAAGATCTCGGATTCAATTCCCGACATTTTTTAAATGAAATATTTTTTTAAAAGGGTGTTTTTACACTAGAATGTGTCACAGTCCCTGAACTGGTACGTGAAGCGTAAGACTGATCATCTTCCCATCATGTAGCAAAAATGATAAAGATACACTCATTATTAGAAAATGGGAATCAAGTTGGGGTAGAGTGGGATTCGATCCACGGATCTTTGATCTGTGAGTACAGGACCACAACCCGACTATCCCGAATATTTTCCTCTTAACTATCACAGAATGTACTACCTACTCAAATATTTTAAGTTTTGTTTAAATGTTATCTTCTGAATGTATTTTTAATTCGAAATTGTAAGAAGTTGAATGTTATTTGTTTTACCATTGTAGCTGTTAATATGGGCAAAGCGCGGTCGGCTAAGTTCCCCGCTGTGCACGCGCGTAAGGTAAACTCGATGACAAATATCCGCGGGATTGTAATCACAAATTTACATCTTTATACTTCTCGTATCTGTGCTTCTTCTGTTCCGTACTGCGACGTCTCTTTTACAACGTTTTTATCTTCTCCGGTCTTTCATCCATCATATTTTGTACCATAACGAGTGTAGTTTTTCACTTGCACACCGTGAAATTAACCTTCTACCTGTTAAATTTAATAATTTCGAAAAGGCGGCCCGCAGCCTGGTACCCAAGATCATTTTTAAATTCCAGAAATTACTCCGATTTTTCTTTATCTAACGCCTTACCTTTTCTTTTATACATGTTTTTTTTGTATTTTTTAAGCCTATAAGAGTTATATAAACATAATAAATTATTATAAAGTTACATTATGTTTTGTTTCGTCTAGCAAGTGTAGTCATCGTGTACTTCTTAACTCTAAAATAAACCAAATTAGGGAAGAAAACGCCGAACACTCCTCTAGTGGAACGGTATTCCTGTTGACTACTGCCAACAGGCCGGCTTCTCCCGAAGAGTTTTAAGTGGTTTCCTCTCCACATGAGCAAATGCTGAGAAGTTCCCGATTGGTCCACATAAGTATATCCCTCCTGATCCTAACAGTTTAGATAAATTTAAAGAAATTTAATTGCAGAAAAATCCACCTTTTTGTATATAAACCTTGTATATTATAAGCAAGGTAAATAATAAAACGAATCCCATATAAAAAATAAAATTAAAAAAACTTCTTAACTCTTGTGTGGCTGTGATGTCACACTTATCGACATAGGACACAAGATTTGATATATCGCTCTTTTTTAAAAAAATTATGAATTCGTATTTTTTATAATCTTCAAATGGACATTTTCACACCCGACTAAGAAAGTAAAATTGTTATAACTATACTAAATGTTAATACAAAAAGTATTTATCCTTGCTACGCGAATAATTAGTTTTCGCTAATTCAGTAACACATCTATACAGATACCTTATATAAGAGAGAGCAAAAAGATAGAAGTCATAACACGGAAGACAGAGACGCTGTTCTGCGGCAGGTGTTGTCTAAAACAGATAGTCGGTTGATGACAGTGATCGGGGGCGCACGCGCGTAACATGAGCGATTTTTAATTTATTGCTATAACAGGGCTAAATTTTATGTTTATTTGCATAAATTATGGACAAGGAGTTATTAAACAGTATGACTGCATGTTTTTTTTTCTTCAAATTTCTGAACTTTATAATATTCCGTCTTTTACTAATGGTAACACGATGTTACATCACTGCGCGCAAAGGGATTATTAACGACATTCTTTTAAGAGTTAATGTTGATTTTAAATTTGTCTTCAGTATAATTTTTCAAATAGTCAGGTAATTCATCGTAGTGTTGAAGTCCATTGTATATTATTTTTGACTTGCTATTATTGTTGCTTTTTTAATGTATTAGTGTTGTTTTTATCTGTTATTATATTTGTGTACGTAGTATCTTTGGTTAATGTAATGTCATTGTCTTACATGTTTCCCAATGCAATTTGGTATAAATTTTTTACCGTCTCAATTTTCGTTAAGTATTTTATGACAAACCGGTTTGTTTTTCCGTTTAGTGGCATTTAGTATCATTACAAATTGAACACAACACCCAGGATTGAAGAAAGTCACTTGTTTAATTTTTGTGTTCTCATCGGGAATCGAAACCAGAACCTTATGTGCGAGAGTCAAGTAGCCTTGGCCATTAGTCTTAGCCATTACACTACGGAGGCCGAGTTGTAAATAACTCACCATTAGAAAATGGAAACCAAGTTAAAGTAGAATAAGGTTTGAACCTCAGACCTCTGATCCATGAGTCCGCGACACTAGTCACGGGACTAGGTACAACAGAATTTTTCACATCTAAGGTGCAAAGGGCAGTGAATTCGCTAACCAATTACAAATTGCACTATTTTACGTAACTCGATCATTTTACAATAGCAAAAACATATAAATGTAGATATCATATCATTATTTTGATCGATTGATCCCGGAATCTCATACATGCTATGTGGTCGGCAAACGCACCACTACTGGCGGCCACGACCGTAATGGCTAAGACGCTAGCCTCATGCAAGAGTGTTGAGTGTTCGATTCCCGGTGAGATCCCCATACATTATTTTTCTAGAGACTGGATGTTTTTTGCTACAGTTTACTACAGTAATTAAATACATTTTCCAATTATACTGCTAGAAAAACAAATAAATGTATAAACGAAGCGACATTACTGACTCAAAATACTTTAAACGTCAATTTTGACCGAAAATTCAAAAAAATTAATAATAGGATGGTAGTTTAATTAATTACAATAATTTTACTGTATTTGTAAAAAACAAAAACTATAACCGAATTGTCCACGTCAACTCATGAAAATGTTAAACATTAAATTAGTCTTTCCGGAAAGAGCATTTACTAAAAATATAAAAGATACAGAAATCGTTTGTAAGAAAAAAAACAGCTTGCAAAATTTTTCTAAACACCGTAACGCAAAACTATCTTAGAATCTTAACATTAGATTTTCATATCAAGATGTTTATCGATTCTGTGGAAAAGTTGTTTTTTGTTTGGGAGAGTTGCATATTCCCTTTATAGTAAATGTAACACAGGTTTCTATGGTCATGAAATATTGGTAATTTTAATATCAACATCAAGTTATTTTGTATGAACCAAAGAGCCATAATATATCCAAAGATTAGGAAATTCTTAGACATACGGAATATCTAAGTGTGATCATATTATTTTTTTAATAATAACAAAAACTAACAACAAACTCTATCTTTCTTGGCAACAGAGTATTCTGACAGGTCACTAGCAAAATATCTACAATGACAAGAGTTATTGATTTGCGCACATTAATAACGTTTAAAAACTGCAATACAAATCTCAGCACGGGATTTACCAGTGAAGAACATTACAAAAAAAATCATGTTCATAAATATGATATACCCAATTATGAAACAAAAACAATTCCGATATTGGAATAAAGTAGGTATGTACCATTATCTATCATCGGAGTTCCCCTAATCGCTCCTAGTGGTGCACAGGGCACAGCATTGGTACACCAAATGCAGCGTATCTCGACTTGGGTCAGTGGAGTCGCTACATCCACAAGAAAGTTAATAATATAAAGTTTATAAATCGTCGTGATCGTAGAATAACGACGGATGTGCCAAAAATGCTACCTTTCATATTTGATCTTGAAAAGGTGATTATATGAAGGTTTTATATTCCACGTTCGAAAACAAGCTGAATGTACATAACTACGTTTACAACTTACATTATATTTATTTATATTTATATATATTACTTACAATTCAACTGAAATTTATATTTTGAAGATAAAATCATATGTTATTTACTCTGCTAGATGCCAGGAAGCAATTATCGCTCTATAATTGACAAAATTCCAACTTAAAAACCTTCAACCTTCTTGAGTCAAAAGTTCATTATAAGATGGTGTCATATTCCGTCCGCTAGATGACAATTTTTTTTATTGTCTGGGACCAATTTGGTATTTGTGGATTATTTTATGGAAGGAAGGTTTTTATACGGTTGATACTTTCCAGATAGCAATCCATACCATGTTGGTGATCTTATGAGCATCTACATGCGTAAGGAAGGCTAGCGCTATATGTGTATAAAATGCATATAAAAATGTGAATTTTGTAACTTTGTTTACCTATATCGTCGTGATCGTAGATCAACGACGTATGTGCGAAAATGCAACCTGAACTTTCTTTTATATTTTGTTTATTTATTTATTTATTAGACGGCTTCCGCCATTAACAAAATATGAAATAATAATAAAAAACAATCATAATTAAACAAACAAAAAAAGAACACCTGCACGCAAGGGAAGAAAATATAGATACATATAATCAGCAGAAAATAAAGAAATAACAATAAATAAATAAATATCTTGGAAAGGTTAAACAAAGGCTTTATATTCCAGGTTTGAATTTTCTTTTGTATATAACTAACCCAAGTATAAAATGTTATACTTTTGTTATTTTATAGTTGTGACATAGTGTTAAAAAAAATAAACCGCTTTCTTATAAATTGAAGAAAATCACATGTGTCGTTGTTTTACGATTATGACGATATTATGTTTCATTATTTTAGTAAGATAATAGAAATAAATAAATGAAATATTTGTGCTTTTTAATGTCACGAATAAACATGTTTCAGATAGAACTGCACTCAAAGAGGGAAGATTCATGAATATAATATTCACCATCAAGATACAGTGTCCTCTAAAAAAGTAACCAAGCCAAGATTCCTACAGTCGCGAGGATTCTCGAGAAATAATATTAAAAGTAAGTCCATTTTGTTATGATTTATTCCCGAGAACTTGCGACGCAAGGCATAATGGCCACAAAACCAGAACATGAGAAAACGGTACCACATAACTCGAGGCACTTAGCAACCATACTTTGTGAGTACACGCATTGTGTGGCTGCTGGAGAGTTAACACGTACTATAACATTTCGCAGCCTCACAGGAACAATACAATATATTTGTACCTCCCTTCTTATTTTATGGGATTGGCACTTAAAGTGAACAGAGTTATTTTGTTTTCTATTTGTTTTTACTTTATCGCGCCTGCTTACTATTTTTAAGAAAAATTAAAAACTTGTAAACATAAATAAAGTGACGGAGTAAAATCAACAATATTTTGAGTGCCATTTTTTTAAACCTTTGCAAATATGACTGGATGCTAACCCACTCAAAAGATTGATTTATATTTCAACGGAGATGGAAAATCGTTTTGAGAAAATTAATTTCTAGTTTAACTTGGTACTGGCTACTTTAAACGATTAGCTTAATTAATTACATTAGAAATAAAACATTATTTGGAACATTAGATTCAGTAGAATCTCATTCATATCTACGAAACGTAGCTCATTTAGTTTAAAAATCAATGTATAATAATAATTCAATAAATGAATATGTTCGAACACCACAGAACGGTGAATGTTAAACAGTTTATTAATTGATTCCATATTCACGTCTCAAGAAAGTCTCCATCTCTTTTGCAATTTATTCAAATCTTTATCACTCCATCGGCAGCGGAATCCAGCTTTATCTACAAACATTTGGACGTACTCAAAGTGTTGTAAAAAAAAAACTTTATAATTTCATATTTAATATGAGAATGCGTAATTGAAGCTTGAATGAAAATTAAGTATTGTATGCCCACTAATTCTTTTTTAATTTGAATTATTGAAACATTTTTATTATTTACGTTTTATATTTTTGAAAATATCCTCCTACAAGCAACAAAAAGCAGCTTAGTGGAATTTTGTTTATTTAATTTATATGCTCTACTCGAATGTGTTTTAATCATTTTTATTTTTGTGTGTTTATGTTTTTATGTTTAAATAAAAAAAAACCTTTTTAGATAGCCAGTAACTTGAAATACTTATATAAGCAAATGTGATGCTATTCGTGTCTAGAAGAAACCTTGAGAGATTGCTATCTTTCGTACGTGTATGTACAAAAGGAAAATAGTTTATTCTTTTGTAATGTGAGTTACATGATAAACAAGTAATGTAAACTTGTTTTTATTAATATATTTATAATTCCGTATATTTCAAAATAAACTCTAATAGTGCCTTAAAACATGTACCTAATTATAATATATTATTTTGTCAATTTATTTATTTTCAACTATATATATATACGTTCAATATTTTCCAACCAACTTAAAACCTAACGGGGAGAGTTTGTAATTATTATTCGTTTTTTTGCGATTTTTAACAGCTGTTAAATGTTCAAAACTTAAATGGGCTTTGTAATCTGAGTCTCAAACATGCATTATAAAATCCAACAATCAGACTCTATACGGTCTTGAATATTGGTTTATGGATGACATTAAAATCATTCAATAGTCTTCTTCATCTTAACCTTGTTCTCTCTACTAATGGATACCTGTTCAAATCGCTTCCACTCACTTCCAACCTTTCTACTCCTTTTTTTCTTCATGTTCTGCCGGCTATCGAAGCAATGTCGTCACCATATTTTTTTGTGGCCTTTCAACACCTCTTTTGTTTGCTCATGGTCTTCACTTTATTATTCTGGGTGTTCGCTTGTCATCATTTTGCCCACTGCCATTTTAATTTTGCCGTAAATCTATAATACCAACGACTCCGGTTCGACGCCTTATTTTTATTTTTTTTATTGTCTCTTAAATAAACACCGAGCATCTGTCTCACCATAGATTGTTGAGTGCATTTTAGTTTCTGGCTACTTTTTTATATCACAGACAAGGTTTTTAGTCCGATTATCAATATACACGATTTGTCAAAAGCTGCCCAACTTAGCCCTATTCTTCTTGGCCACTCCACGGTCTGTTTGTATTTACGAAGTTTTACTTTGTGTCCTAGGTATACGTGTTCATCAATCACTTTGATATTATTATTGTTAATCAAAATATATTTCCATATTGGACTCATAATCTTTGTTTTATTCATATTCATTTTCGAACCGATCTTATTTGAAGTTCCATTCCACCACTATGTCATCTGCAAATCTTAGGTGACTCCACACTACATACCATCGATGTTTACATTATTATTCTCCCAATTCAGGGTTTTAAATACATCCTCCAAAGCCAGTCTAAAAAGTTTTGTCGATATTATATCCCCTTGTCGAACACCTTTCTTTATTTCAATTTTATCAGTTTTTGTGTCCTCATCAATCCTAACATCTGTAGTTGCGTTGTCAAAAATAAATTTCAACAGTAAAGATTTAATATAGAAAATAAATAGGTAGTTCGTTATAAAAACATCGCCTACGATTTTCTCGACACCTTATGTTGGTACGATGTCCGCGTACTAAACTTAACAGCGCAATAAAATCAGCGTAGGTTGCTTAACGCGCAAGCGCAGTTCATCACCCAAGAGAGAGATTATAAATCAATGTAGATGTATATCTTATAGCCAAAAATCGCTACCTTTCTTTCGTCGAAAAAAGAGGTAAATATTATTTGCTCAAACGTGTAACGGGTAAAAGATTATTCATTGAAAAATAGCCACTAACTCCCGGTGTATAAAAACTTTTTTCCCTGTCACACTCGCCTGCACAGTTAACTAAGAAGAACGACTGAAGTCGTATAGATGAGACGGATTTCTTTGCCGTAATAAAATATTTATATAGATCTATAAATCGTTCTTAGCGGACAAGTACTTGTGTAGAATATTCTAGTATATTTTTTTGTATTATTTTACTGGTTACCGCATACCATCGAACCATGCGCCGTGCCGTAATACAAAATACACGTATACCTATACACACATACATCATATGATATAAATCCATAATTTAACAATCCCATGTTGGTAAAAATACATTATTTTTAGGAGCGTCTCTGTGTTTGCATTTGGAATAAAACCAAAGAAAATGCATTCAAAAGACGCCGGACTTAGCAGACTTTACGAGATTTTGTATCCATTATTTACTTTTCTTATTTCCTACCGTGCAAAATAGGAACTTAAAATTATTAACATTAAAATTCGTGTAAAATTGAATATTTAAAGCACTTACCTATAGTAGTCTTTCTTGCAGAAGATATTCCCGTCGCGGGCGAAGCAGGTGAGTTCGGAGTCTAGTTGTAGCTGGCACTCGCAGCAGCGGAGACATGGCGCGTGCCACCTCCGCTCTACCGCCTGCAGGAAGAAACGGTCCCTTATCCTGCGGCCGCAGCCCGCGCAGTGCTCGGCCTGCGGGCCGCAGCCCCCGCAGCCGTTGCTGGGGTCCGCGCAGGGCTCGCGACCCGCGCACGGGTCCGGCCGGCCGCAGCCGCGCTCGAGGCCCGCGCACGGCTCCGCCCGGCCGCAGCCGTGCTCGAGGCCCGCGCACGGCTCCGCCCGGCCGCAGCCGCGCTCGGGGCCCGCGCACGGCTCCGCCCGGCCGCAGCCGCGCTCGGGGCCCCCGCACGGCTCCGGCCGGCCGCACCGCGCGCACGGGCCGCCCCGCGGCTCGCACCCCCCGCACGCGTGCGCGGCCTGATTGTTATTGTCGGTGGCGACCCGCTCGCACTGCTGCAACGAAAACAAAAAGCATTATAGGGAGAGCCGTCGTAAGAAGAAAAAAGTAGGAATGGTTGAGTCGCCCTGTCGTCGAACAAACCTGTAATTGCGGAAACTCGGCGGATGGAGTAACCGAGTAACTCAATTTCATTAATAATAATGGGTATGTAGTACAGTGCGTTCGATAACCCGTTTAATAACCCCATGTTACTGTGTTATCCAAGTAAACATTCAAATTTCGTTTGTGCAAGCAGGCATACTAGAATATTCTATTTAAAAACGTTATTTCACTAACACATTAACATTGATTTATTAAACATTACCGACCTGTAACATTATTTATTAGTGTTTAGCTAAATTTTAAGTGTTTTCCAAAGATAACTCAAATTTCTTAAATCAACAGGTTTGTTTCAAAGTGTATTTTATTTATTTATTTTATTGTACAGAAACATGCAGTCAACGATGATTAAATTACTTAATAATATTAAGGTTTAAAGACAGACCAGCGAAGTTTCTAAATTAAAATCATGCATATTAAATTATAGTACATTTTTTAATGTTTGCGTGCGTATGTATGTATATATATATATATAAAAGGGTGTGCATCTGTGTATTTATGTGAGAGTAAGTATTTAGGTGTGTGTAAGCGTGAGCATCATTAAAAAGCAAGTGGGAGCGTATCGCAGTCAAATAGACTGAGTATTAATTTATTTTCATAATATATTATGTAATTTGAGCAAGGACGATAGAGGAAAGAGTGAGAGATGTATGAATAACAGGAACTCATACAAAATTTTATTTATTGATTTAAAAATAAAATGAGTTGTGCCTTAGAAAACCTTTAATTCCAAAGCGTTTGTTTCATGCATCTTTTAAGCAAAAATGTAAATATTAATGTCAAGTTTATTATTAATTATGAAAGGAAATATGATAACAAAGCACGGCGAATGAATATTAAATACATTTTAGTCTCGCGGTATCGCGAATCTACGTTATGCTCGCGCGAAGATCGTTCTCTCGGACCACATCATGGGAAGACCTTGTCACGTAAAGGGGATTGTAGATATTTGTTCATTTATTACAAACATAATCTACAACTCTTCTTCATCTAGAAATACTAAATGTGACAACACACGATTTAGTATAAGTGGACCTCATCATATGCCGGTGTTATATTAAATTAAATTTCTTTTTATTTCTTTTTATTTTTTTTTTTACATATCTTATCTACATTTATTTGTCTGCCTTATTATATAGTAGTAAATGTTTTTAAAAAAATAATATTATTAATATTATAAAGTAATGCCTACTAGGAAAAGACCCGTGCTAAGGCAGATTAACATATACGTTTATTTATATATTTACATACACATACACACACATATATATACACATACACATACTCACATACACATAGGTACATATATACACACACACACACACATACACACACACCCTTACATACAAATACATATATATATTTATATATATAAATTCTTTTTCTATTTTCAATATTTTGTCATTTGTATTTATGTATGTTTCAAGTTTTGTTAATATGAATATTAATTTTTAATTGTCTTGGCATTATCCAATAAAAAAAACGCACATATCAAAAAAAGTCTAGCCTATATACAGAAATTTCTTAGCTATTCGGAACCTTAGTCAAAAAACCATTTGTTTGTGAAAACAGTGAAATAAATAGTAACATGTCCTTTATTACTAACAATTATCTAAATTATGATAATTTAGCACAATTATGCTTTTTTGACGTTATATTTAAGGTTATGTAGAAAACTAAAATCATTATCATAATTTTACTATTCGCGCCAGGTGGTGCATAGGGCATACATTGGCACTCCAATTGCAGTGTTACATAACTCATCATCTACTACATGAAAGTAAGGCAATCAATCTTATGATTCAGGTACTACTCCAGGGACAATACATACATACACTAATTGATTACGGAGAGACAGTTTATTGTGACATAACCGTGAACGACCCATGCCTGTGAACTTGCCCCAACTCATTAGAAAATCTTTTTTGAGTCAGGGCACTTGCAATACATGCATAAACATGGAATGCATTCCTGAAATAATAATTATTACAAAGATAAAATTATTACAAAGCGGCGATGAACCTAACTTACAAAGATAAAAAGGATTCCTTGCACCTGGCAACGAAAATAAGACAACAATACCTAAATAATGTCGTCTTCAATTTTAATAAGAAGGCAAAGGAAAATCCTAAAATAATTATTAGAGTACCCAATTCCTAATCTTGTAGAAACTACTGTCAAATCTTTACTATGGGCTGCACGAAACTATAGAAAATTATGGAGTTTTAAAATTGAAATGTTTTAAAAACAAATTAAAAAAACGAAAGAGTACTTTCGCTCTAGACGAGCATCATCAGAGTGACTTTCTTCTTAATTTCTTGGTATGTTGTTCTTCCATTCTTAATTCTATGGTAGGCGAACGCACCAACTGCTACACTATGAGGCGGACTTATCTCCACTCGATTTCCTTTTTCGAGATTTTGACCTGACTTTGTGAAGGGTTCTGGTTCCATTTTACACACTCAGAAGTGTATTCTTCATTCGCCCGGACACGTAAAAGAATAAAGAAAAAAAAATGGTTCAAACTAAAATATTATTTTATTTTAAGTAAGACCATCTATGTCGTTTTCTTTAAATTAATTAATTAATTGAATAAATTAAAGAAAAAAGAAACGATCCCAGACCTAATGCACGGCAACCAAACGCGATAGCCACTGTTATAACACGAAGCGATTACAACAATAATTTATTCACCGTATGTTATTATTTAAATAAAAATACATGTTTATCATTGTCGGTGATATACGTAATTATGAACGTAATTTTTTATTAATGATTTAGTTACATCATGATTATGATATAATTAATTGGTGATATTGAAGAAATTTTAATTATGTATTTTATATTTGATTTCCACTGCTAATGAATTATATTATTTTTAATACATTTTTATAGTTAACATTACAAGTTATATTTATTTTTTGTTTTCGTGTAGGAGCGCGCATTTTTTCTTCCGAAAATGGCGGTAAAAAAATATCATTTTTATTATTATTTTTAGCAATTCTAATATATCTTGGTACAAAATAAATAACATTTTTCGTGAATTCGCTCGTAAAGAAACATCGTCGTGTATTCATTTTTACCGCGCTTTTGGGTGAATTGCGGCCGAATTTTCGGATCGCGTATTCGTATTTAGTCGTTCTTTGACCGTGTCGTGAAAGCGTGTAAAAACCTTTCGAATAAACGTAATTCGATGGTGTAACTTTTAATTGGTAAGTAGGTACCTAGGTACTTGTTGATGATTGAATTCTAAAACTTTGGAAAATTTATTTTCCAGTATAGAATTCTTTTTGGAAATATCAAACTCTGTTTTTCTAACCAACAGGGTTTTGCTTTATGTAGAAATGCGATTTTCAAAAATGTATTAAAAGTCAGTCAATATTATTTTGGCATAACTAAAAATCTAGTAAAATGAAATAAATCAATTATAAGGAATTAAAGGAAAGAATCTGATTTGGATGCATAAGAAACTACTGTTATTTATAAACATTCAAATATAGACTTTTTTATATACGAAAAAATACCACTATGTCAATTATTAATCATTATAATTTATTATTCTGCTCTAATGCAGCCTTGGTGAACGATGGATAAAACATTTAAGCTAATAACTTTTTTTCTGCTTAACAAATTGAAAATTTTAAGAACTACAAACATGCCTAGGCTCGTCATTTCCCAAAAAACAGCTCGTAAATCGGTTCAGTAGTTATTCGGTCTATCGAGACCACACATACGAACATTGCCTTTTATATACATAGACATTGTTTTTTTTTGGTTTATTTTTTTTTTTTTTTTTTAATCTTCTAATAAATTCGAAAATGATGTTTTTGGCTTTATGCTTCCATCAATCAAATGTTTCATTTAAAAAATATATTTAGTGTATTTAGTTTAGTTTGTTTTTAATTTCTTAAGGGCAGTGTATATTAATTGCTTCCCTAATCAAAAACCTCACCCCACGCCCCCAGAACGCAGGTCTATATTTATGTACAAAGGCTTTTAAGGCTTTTAAGCTTAATTATCTCTTTGCTAATGATCACATTGATAATAATAATAATTACCCTTACTGAAGATGGGTTGGTTATAGTCAACCTGAAACCGGTAGATACAAACAAAAAATGCCATCAACAATGTTTTGAGTATGTCCAAATGTTTGCAGACAGGCTGGATTTCCTCCCTCGGGAGAGAACTGGCAAAAGAAGTATACAAATTGGAAAAATTGTTTTCAGGCGTTGTTTTGCCTAGTAGGTGAATTGGTTCAGACGAATGAATCTCACCCACATGACAAAAGTTTTAGCTCTTTTACTTCACATAATTTAACAGATTTTAGAACAAGAATTTAGGAAAAATTGATTTTTTAACATAGGCAGAATGGTGAATATTACAGAATGTTAGTGACCTGATAGATTCCTCAGTACGGTGATTGAGTAAAGATTCAAGATTAGGACAATGACGTATGATGAATAGACAGGTTATTCCTTTACTAAGTTCATCTAAGACAGTGGTTCCAACGGACCTCCAAGAGTCCGTAAAACCACTTTAGGGTTTTACGGACCCCTGGAGGTCCGTTGGGACCACTTTGGGGATCTGTGGAAAATTAAAGTGAATTTGGGGATGGGCGGACAACTGCAGGTTGTCCGCGGATGGTTTTTATAAAATAAAATAATTGTGACCCATTTTCAATATTATTAAAATTAAAAATCAAAATAAATAAATAAATAGATGTCAATTTTTATGTCCCTAGTAAAATAATAGGTATATAAATTACAAAATACTAGAAATAACGTGTCTAAAATAAGGCACTAAAGAGTCATACATCTAATTGAAAATTTCATTTTATTCTGTGTATGGTGTGAAGAAGTACATGTGACAGTTTTTCCAAGTTTTGAACAGAAAGCCGTATCATTTTTTTTATTATTACAAAAACTATGTCACATGAGCATTTTCGAACGCATTTAATATCTTCTTGCATCTTAAATTCATGAGCAACGTTATACATGTATACTGTTTATGTTAATTTATGTAAAAGTTTTATTACATACTATTCATATTTATCGATCTTATGTTTCAACAATATTTACCATAGTTTATTATTATTAGTTTATATGATTATTATTTGACAAGCGCTGTGGTGCAGTTAGTTAGACGGCTTACTGTGAAACTGGCGTCGTGGGTTTGATTCCCGCCAGTTTCAATAAAAAAATTCAAGAAAGATTTTTTTCTCAATTGGTCTGGGTGTTGTGATGTATTTTTCATAACCTCCTACCATATCTCCTCTTTCCCACCTGCTGACTAGCCTGTAAATAATGTAATGTAGAGTTAATCCTTTAAAAAAAAAGTTGCGACACTAGCTAGCAGCTGTCAAACTTTTAAAAATGTGGTTAAAAATAAAGCTAAGAATCTACCTACTAAACCACATATCTGTTTTGCTTTTTCCAGTTGGAGTGCAATTTAAGCATTTTTTTGTCACACGCGAGAGCACATTTCTGCGTAGCATCACGTCTTATCACGCTGAAAGTCTGTTAGACTTTAATAATGAAGACTTGGAAGGCAATTGTCCACGAAATGGAGTGCCATTTTCTTCGCTCTAGTAACGACTAGGGTGGCCCCGAGAACCATTCCGCGTGCGGTACCTACGAACGAGCCTTGTAACAATTAAAAAGTGAATTTTATTGAAGTTGTCACGTTATCTGCTCCGCGGTCCGAGTTATTAGATAAACGCCAGGAACCAAAGGGTAGATAGGTACTGTGATTAGAGCGGTCCAACTTCCGTCGGAGTGGCGATAAACACACATCAGATCACACTCGCTCTGCCGAATATTACCACTCGTGAGTCGTGAGCACGGGAAGTATTCACCAATCACGTATCGCGACTCGCAACATTAGCGTTGCGGTAACTTTGCGCAGTTATTACCACTGTGTGAAAATTACAAAGTTAATTTATTTTATATTATTCATTTTATTCATTTTATTAATTTTATTCATTTTATTCATTTTATTCATTTTATTCACTTTATTCACTTTATTAATTTTATTCATTTTATTCATTTTATTCATTTTGTTCATTTTGTTCATTTTGTTCATTTTGTTCATTTTGTTCATTTTGTTAATTTTGTTAATTTGTAAATTTTGTTAATTTTGTTAATTTTGTTAATTTTGTTCATTTTGTTCATTTTGTTCATTTTGTTCATTTTGTTCATTTTGTTCATTTTGTTCATTTTGTTCATTTTGTTCGTTTTATTCGTTTTATTCGTTTTATTCGTTTTATTCGTTTTATTCGATTTATTCGTTTTATTCGTTTTATTAGTTTTATTTATTTTATTTATAATTTTTTTAATTATTATTATCATTATTTTATTTTTTTTATTATTTTTTTTTATTTTTACGTAAACGGCATAAATTGCATTGAATATATTGAATTAAATATGGAAAAAAATACACCTAAATACAAAAAGTTATAAAATTGCATAAGTATAATAATTGTAACAAGTAGGTAAATAAATACACATAAGCAACCAAAAATATTGACGAAATAAATACATAAATATGAAAAAACAAAAAAAAGGAAAAACATTTAAAAATATAAATAAAGATTTAAGAATAATATTGTAAGAGAAAAAAAAACAGACTCGTTTTATATCTATCAAGTCCAGAACCAAATATATCAGCATTGTCCTGATTACCATATCTGTGGAGCCTAGGCATAGGCGAGTGCGTGTGATAGTTAATCCTAGAACTTTCGGAACAAAAAGGAGATCTGTGGTGGGTATGTCGACCCGGTACACGGAAACACACCAACCCCAGCAAATCAGGACAGTCAATGAATGAATTGATCACATTATAAAGTAATATTAGGTCAGTTGGGATTCTTCTATCAGAAAGTCTTAAAAGATTATCTGAAGATACCAATTGATTATAATTAAATAAAGCAGCTGGAATATGAAGTTTAACATTAATATATTTTAGAAATTTCTTCTGGACGCGCTCGAGTCGAGAATCAGAATTTACACGAAAATGGCGCGACCAGACTGGAGAAATATATTCTAAGCAACTTCTTACCAGGGAACAATAAAGTGACTTGATCGGTGTGATATTTGGATCGGTTCATACGCTCTCGTACGACTGATAACACTCAGATACCCAAGACCTACACCTAATTATGAACATTTACAAAATACTTTTCTTCGCAATTATGTAATTTGTTATACTTGATTTGTTCGGTAATTATATTACCATAAATAGCATATCAAATTAAAAGGTCAAACATTGATGTTTTAATTTCGCGATAAAATTAATGGCTGCATATCATACATAAATACGTAATACGTATCTATCATTGCGTATACACCTACCTGTTTTAATCTAAATTTATTTAATTAAATTTAAATTCGATTCGGGAGTTGATGGTTCGAACTAATTTATTTCGGATTTGTTTTGATTGTGCATTTTTAGTAAATTATTGTTACGATTTAAATAGGGGAAAAATATTAATATGCTAATATTAGACAGGTGGTACTTATTTTCATTACTCAAACTCCGATGGTTGGATGGAGTGTAGCGGGAGGGGGGATGCTATTGGGACCGGGGACGGGAGGTATACATGCCAGGATGGAGGAAGATGGCGACGAATGTTGGAGACCAAGGCATTCAGTGGGCTGTAAAGATACTTGTTTATTGTTAAAAGAGGAAAAATAAAAACAAATAAATATGGAAGTAATTTCGTCACATAATTAAATAATAGAATAATGTGACATTTCATGGTGTTTTATTTTCTACTAAATTTTAAAACTACCTACGTTGGCATATCAGGAATTGGGTAGGTCCCAGTGGCGAACGATGATTTTATTTACAGGTAAGCTATTGAAAAATACCATATATTTGAACTTACACAGTAGGTACATAATATAAGTCATGTATACTATAAATTGCTCTTTTTATGTGGTTTGGTGTGATACAACAACTAACATCTATGAAATCAACTCAATAACTTCGTGATATATTATCCATAACTTATCTAAAGTTTTATAAATAATAGCCCAGTTAATTCAAAAGGTGTTTTTTTTCCTTTTGTTCCCGTTATTTATTGCTTTGCTTATGCATACAAAGCTTTTTTTTCCTAGTATGTATATTTTGTACAATAGTTAGTTTTCACAGATTTGAGTCCATTCCTTCATATTTTTTTTCATTTTTGTAACTATGGCCTTCAGAAAGTCAATGTATCTTTCTGCAGTGGCTTCGTTTAATTTTTCAGAAGGTATTAGGTATTCCCAATACGATTGAAATGTCAACTGGTTGATTTGTTCTAGAAATTAATAATGCTAAAAACAGCCGCGTCGAACGCCACATGTCCTACACGCATAAAAGTAATTTTTGTCATATGTCCAAATTATCATATCAAAATAAAATATACCTTAGAAAAAATGTTTGAAATACTGTTTTCCAAAATCGAGAATATTCGAATCAATTGTGTAATCTGAAAGTTTTATTCTAGGAGAAAAAAACTGCCACTGGGTTTTTTATGTTCAAAATATATTATAGTATAGGCACTTATTTGTATGAAGAAATAAGCTGGAATAATCGGCTAGTTTCTTGGTTCACTACTGGCGCTGGGCGCGTTTTATTAATATTTGTATTTATATTTGGAGAATAATACAAACGGTGGCAATGATTTATAAGAAATAATATTGTTCTGTTTTTTTTTTAATAAAGTTACCGTAAAGCATTATTATGGATTGTAAAATATAATGGTAAGCTGCGCATAATCGTTTTTATACGCGATTCGCCCCTGGTAGGTCCTGGGTAGTTATAAAGGTACCTGAATATATTAGTCTAAAAATAAAGCCGTACGTAAACTAACTACACGATTAATTTAGCTGAAGAAAATCCTATGACGGTCAAACCAAGTCATCAAAAGTGAGTTTCAAATACCTGAGAGTACTGTATGTTACGGGAAATGGCGGCTTTCAAAAAGAACTGGGATTGCGGCTTGGAATAGCAGGCGCCACATTCAACGGTATGAAGGCTGTCTAGAGATGGGATATTTACTAGTAAAAACCAAATGCCGCGTATATAACACCTGCATAAGACCTATTCTCCTCTACGGATGCCCAAAACAGGAAAACTCTGAGTTTCGAAAATAGGTGTCTCAGAAGAATCTCGGGTGTGCAGTGGTTTGATTTTGTAAGGAATAAAGTAACAAAAGAACGGACGGAGCAAACTCCGGTGACAACTGTCATAAAGCGGAGGCGATACGGTTGGCTTTGCACCAACTCCTGCGGATGCCTTCTGAGAGCCTTAACCACGCTTGCCTAATTTACAAGACATCGGGTTCTCGACATCCCGGACGTCCAATGCTGACTGTTCGTCGGCAGTTCGTGACAGAACTACGGGACGCAAACCTGACTTGAGAGGATACACAGGAACTGGTAGCCGACAGAGATGCTTGGAGGATCTTCGTGGACACCATATGCTCCAACAAGGAAGCGGACATGGAATGATGATGAAGAATATTAGGACAGAAGAAATTTTTTTTTAAATTGATTTATTTATTTTATTAGGTAAAAAAAATGAATGGCATGTGAAATATGTTAAAAAAATATAATTCAGCGCTGTACAGTCCTCAGAACGGGTTCCTCTAGTTAGGAGGACACGTGCGAGTATTACCCTTATGTTTAAAATATTTTATGTAGTTAATAAAAATAAAATTAAAAACATGCTCAGGAAAATTAATATTCCTTGATTTGTTCTTAAAAATATTATTTTGTAATGATACGCATTACCTTAGAGTAATAACCCTATAGAGTCGCCCATACGGATAAAAACAATTCTATGATTATTGACCACGAAGTTCTTCAGACTA